>NC_053027.1:117284691-117584691 GCF_003073215.2 Triticum urartu | reverse complement strand
GTCCGCCCGAAGGAAAAGATCATCAGAAGCCAGAGAGGTACTTCGATGATGTCCTAGAAGGAGCCTGAGTGATAGAGGATCAATGTTCTAAGGACGTAATATTTGATTGAATGTGTTCGAGTTGCACAAACTATGTTATGAACCCATGCTGTTATATATCTATGTTTGCGCCTTTTATTTCAAGCGATTTTTCCTCCTGTGCGGCCGTTTATTGTTATATTTCTGAAAGTTGCCAGTCATCGGCTTCAGCCCCCATGTAGATACTACAGGGGTGTTCGACATAATGCGTGACCACACTTTATCCAACGTCTTGGTCCATAGAGGAGGTGTTCGCGAGGTGAACCAGGCAATCGGACTATGCGGTTTTATTACTTTCACTTAGCCATAGGAGTTTGACTGTGGAGCTAAGTACTAACCCCTTCTGCGTGTGCAGCTATCCGGACTACGGTGGCTTTCCCACGTGGCTGGATGAAGACCAGCCCCTCATATAACACGGGGTGAATCGCTAATGATTTGTAGTACAATACTAAGTCGCTGAATCGCCGACCAGCTCTCGCCTATGATGAAAGTTAGTTTTCTGCTTTCTCTACTGAGGTACTTGATCGGATGAGCCAGAAATACAATCGCAGTAGTTCTCCCTTTACTACCTTAGTCGAACGAGTGGAACGTAAGTGGTAAGCACAGGAGCCGGGCAACCCAACTATAGACCAAAGACATGATCGGGAGCTGATGCATATAATGCAATATCCAGGACGCAGAAGAGTTCCCTATAGGTATTCGGACTTGAAATGTGCAGGGCCGAATAGAACCCCCGGTGTTAAGGCCGGACTAACGCACGTGTAGCAGTCTGAGGTAGGGAGGGAACACAGATGATAATAAAATGATTGCCAAACAAAGTGGTGATCAACTGTATCCTTTATACCCTGATTAATACGTTGAGCCGTGTTGTTACAGATAATGCCAAGAACATCGAGGCCATTTTACATGCCAAAAGTTTATACAAGGGAAAGGTCTACACAGAGCCTAAACAAAAAGGTTTAAGAATCCCGGTGATGCCTTGCTACATGTCTGTGTCATTTCTCCTTGGCGAGATATCCTTGAAGGGGAGGAGTCCGATGGTCGTCTGCTAAAAAGATGAACCTAGAAAAAGGTCCTCGCACGATCGTAGATCGCGTAGGTTCTTGACCCAAACCTACAATGGAAGAATATCCGAGGTCCGAATAGGGTCAAAACGTACTGTGGTCCTGTTCCGTAGTGTGCCTCTGGCGCTGCCCAAGGTATTTTAAGGGCGAAATTGTGTACATGAGGTACATACACCGCAGCCTTATGGGGAAATCATCGGAGGCTAAACTGCTATTCAAGCTCAGGTTCCACCGAGCTACCGCATTGTAACGCGGCTCAGACACGTTTAGCAGTGTCGTGGGTCTTGACGACCGATGGGTTATTCGGCTTGATGAGGCCGCTCTGTACTTCTGCTGCTAGGGCCGCGGTATGCTCCTCAGTACAGAGGGAGCGCTTCGTATTTCCATTTACTGTGATGACACCATGAGGTCCAGGCATTTTTAGCTTCAGATAAGCATAGTGTGGGACTGCATTGAAGCGGGAAAAAGCTGTTCGTTTGAGCACTGCGTGTTAACCACTTCGAAAAGGGACGACGTCGAAGATCAATTCTTCGCTTCAAAAATTGTCTAGAGAGCCGAACACTACTTCCAGTGTTAATGAGCATGTGCAGTGGGCCTCCATGCTGGGTATCACTCCTTTAAAGGTAGTGTTGATAGGCTTGATCCTTGACGGGTCGATACCCATCTTACGAACAATATCCTTGTAAATCAAGTTGAGGCTGCTGCCACCGTCCATAAGGACTCTAGTGAGATGGTACCCGTCGATGATACAATCGAGTACCAGGGCCGCTGAACCTCCATGACGGATACTAGTTGGGTGGTCCCTACGATCAAAGGTGATCGGACAAGTTGACCATGGGATGGATTTTTGGGGTGATAGGCTCTACGGCGTAGACGTCCCTCAATGTGTGTTTTTGCTCCCTCTTGGGGATGTGGGTGACATAGATCATGTTCACCGTTTTCACTTCAGGGGGAAAATTGTTTATGTCCCCCAGTGTTCCGCGGGCGAGCCTCATCATGATCCTCGCTTGGAGGGCCTTTCCCCTTATGTTCGATATGATTAGCAGGCTTGTCAGGGGTGCCATGGATCTGGCAAGGTCTCTCTAGCATTTTGTCCAAGTTGGATGGACCGTCCCTATTACCTTTGAACAGCTTCTTCCGCTGACCGGGTTTGGAGTCACTGAATCCGGCATTTACTGTCATATCCTCTATTTCTTCATTGTTGTTCGGATGCTTGTTTTTGTTGCGTCGTGGCCTGCCATTTCCATCCCTGGCTTCAGAAGTGCCGGGGTCGCTGGAGCTGTTGCTTCTACCAGCCAACCAGCTATCTTCGCCCACACAGAAGCGGGTCACAAGTGCAGTAAGAGCTGCCATGGTCTTCGGCTATTCCTGACCGAGGTGTCGGGCGAGCCATTCGTCACAGACGCTATGCTTAAATGCCACTAAGGCCTTCACAGTCGAAAATTTGGTTCTTTTTAATTAAGAATCGATTCCAAAGTATTCAAGCTAACTCTCCGGGCTGCTAAATTATGTGACTCAAGTCATCAGCATCCGGTGGCTGGACATAAGTGCCCTAAAAGTTGGCCCGCAAAGCATCCTCTAAGTCTTCCCAACTTCGAATGGAGTTTTTTGGGAGGCTGTTTAACCAGTGCCATGCTTGTCGTGGACTTGACACGATAGATGTCCTAGCGGAAGGACTTAGTCGTGGAGCCATCGCAGCTAGGTTAGCTTAAAGGGCTTAAATGGGACAAAGGACACGGGGAGTTTATACTGGTTCGGCCCCTTGCAATCAAGGTAAAGGCCTACTCCAGTTACGGTTGTATTGCTTGGCTTTCGATTACCAGGGAGAGAATAGGCTTGACCTAGTTATCGATCTCTTGTTTCTTGCCCTAAACCGTCGCCGGGTCATCCCTTTATATACACAGGTTGACGCCCGACAGCTCATGGAGTCTCGGCCGGCTCATACAAAACGTGTCCGGCTCGGTGACTAATTAAACTTGCCTTACAATAAAGTTACACATATGGCGGTTCATCCTCTCGGGCCTCAAGTCGCCTCTGGGTCTTGGGCCGTCAACGAGCTTGTATGATCCGCCATCTTCACTGATAAGCCGCCAGTGGTATGACTCGGCACCTCCTGGGTGGTTCATACCTAGTAGTTATGTCCCCAACATTAGGCCCCAGGTTGATTTGAACTTGTTCATGTCAATCTTCAATACCTGACTTGTCAAAATCTTGCATCGCTTGTTTGATAAACCTTGCTATGATCCGCCATGATGTCAGCTTATAGAATTTGCTTAAACCGCCATGACGTCATTTCGCATTAACTTCACACGAGGCCTAGAACATCTTAACTGATGCTTATCTTAATAAACATCTCGAGAATCTAGGTATCCATATAGGCACATGATGATTTTGACCTCCTCGATTCTCGCACATGCCTTGTATCCACCCCCTTATAGATAGGGACATGGGTCTTTATCATTTTCCCCTCGCTTCCTCTCGCGTCTCCTCTGCCGCCCGAGCTCCGCTGCTGCGGCCTCCGATGCTACACCAACTCAGGCCGCTGCATCGACCTGATCAGACCAGAAAACTCCAGCGCATCGCCGCTGCTCCACCGCATCTGTAAGTATCCTTTTATCCAAGCGTCAGATCTATGCTAGGGTTTGATTATTTCATCGGCATTCTTGTTGTTCTTCATGTTCTTCAGCTTCGAGCAACGTTCAATCAGAATAAATCATAACCTTTGAGCGGTAGTAGTTTAGCATTCATTTATATCATCAAAGTAGCATCTTTCCATAGAAAACCTCATCAGAGCATCACAGCCTTCCGCTGTCGCTACCTTAGGTTTAATTTTACAGTCTTTTCTGAACTGCCATAGATCCAAAATTATAGCTTTAACTTGTGAAACCTGTTTGCCCACCACTTAGCAGAATTTTCATTTGATAGAACTGAAGCACCAAAAACTGCCATGACGGATTATACTGTGATCCACCATATGCTTCAAAACTTGCATTGCTTCTCTAGTTTAACCATGCTTTACTTCACATAATTTGATTCTGCAAGATACATCTTCAGCTTTATACTTTGTCCGGCTTAATAGCAGAGTCCTCAATCTGGTAGGTACCATTAGTCCCCATTTAAGCCGCCAGTATTTCAAAGGTTCATCCCCTGCTTAACCTGTTAACTCTTTATAGCATCTTATCTTGGAATCAATGGTTCGGTTTAATAGCATGATCTTAAGACGGTAACGTTTCTTTCTCTCAGGCCTTTGTTTCTCAAGATGGTCAAGACTGTCACTGAGGGAGTCCTGGACTAAGGGGTCCTCGGGCGTCTGACCTGTTATCTATGGGCCGGACTGATGGGCTGTGAAGATATGAAGACTGAAGACTATACCCGTGTCCAGATAAGACTCTCCTTGGCGTGGAAGGCAAGCTTGGCGAACAACTATGAAGATTCCATCTTATGTAGCCGACTATATGTAACCCTAGATTCCCCTGGTGACTATATAAACCAGAGGGTGTAGTCCGGAAAGGATATACTCAATACCGTAGTCATACAGGCTAGACTTCTAGGGTTTAGCCAATACGATCTCGTGGTAGATCAACTCTTGTAATACTCATATTCATCAAGATCAATCAAGCAGGAAGTAGGGTATTACCTCCATAGAGAGGGCCCGAACCTGGGTAAACATCGTGTCCCCTGTCTCCTGTTACCATCAACCTTAGACGCACAGTTCGGGACCCCCTACCCGAGATCCGCCGGTTTTGACATCAACATTGGTGCTTTCATAGAGAGTTCCACTGTGCCATTGTCGCAGAGGTTGATGGCTCGACTTATCGTCAAGGAAAATATCACCTCAGGAGGAGCTTTGGCCTTGGGCCAAACCCTCCGGCTGGGCGGTTTTACCATGATCGCCCGCTCGGCCTCTGAGCCGACGAGGATGACCTCCCGAGTCATCAGAAAACGTATCTGCATTGATTCTGAATACGCCAAACGGATGGATTCGACAGAGTTATCGTCTTTGAACGAACTCCTAGATCGCATCGCCGCCTTTGGAGTCTCTACAGACTATGATCGGATTGGGCTTAAACCCGACCAAAGAGAGATTAATTCTCCACCGATCACCCACCAGATAGCGGTAGTCGAGGAGCAAGATAACCCTTCCTCTATACCGAGGACGAATTGCATTTGGATCTCTGACCTCGAGAAGCAGGTCATCTACCGGCAGAAAGACACGCCTCATCCTCCGAACTTAGAGTCGGACGACGGGCTTAAAAAATCAGAAGATACTCCGAAGCCCAGACTGTTTAGTCCGGAAAAACCTCAGACTCCGGATCATCGATCGGGTCAGGGTTCAGATCCAACGCCACCCACCCACCCAGACATAAGCGCTCTCATGAGCATACAACAGCAGCCCCAGGAAACGGTCCACCACTTTTGGGCCAGATTCCTCCTTGTCAAGGACAAGGTCAAAGATTGCTGCAACGAGGACGTAATATCAGCATTCCGCAACAATTGCACGAATGAAGGATTCCTCAACGCCATTAATCGCCGCCGCATAATACAGTTCGCTGACTTGGCAACTATTGTAAAGAAGTACAACGCAATGGAGAGCGCTTGGAGAGATCAGACAATCTGGGAGCTATCGGCCCCAACTCAACCACTGGTCTAGGCAAAAAGGGTGCACCCTTGTAACGTGCCCAGACCAATAGCCAAAAAATTCAAACCCATTACGCAACGCGGAACCGTTCTGGAGGGATGGCTTGATGGCCCATGGAAAATACACACCACACCGGATACCATACCAACCCACAACCTTAGAGCATGTTGGATACTCCAGTAGGTAGCCAAAAACAGCAAGGACATCCTCACCAAAGACACCCCAGAGAAACACCCTCCAGTAGACGACAAACCCAGAGTCTTGACAGTCATTGAGACATTCACTTCAAACGATAGGTACAAAAGGGCACTTCGCGAACTCACCGATGTCTGCCAGATCGCAACAATAAACCCTTCGAATGACACAGCGATAACCTTTAATGCTGGTGATGAACCAAAACACAGGACAATCCAAACACCAGCCGCCTTGGTCCTCAGCCCAATTGTGGATGGCTTTCGGCTCACCAAGGTTCTCATGGATGGCGGCAGCAGACTGAACCTCGTCTATGAGGATACAATACGGAAAATGGAAATAGACATGAGCCGCATCGAGCAAAGCAGGATGACCTTCTGAGGAATCATTCCCAGTCGAGAGGCACGATGTGCGGGAAAAATCACACTCGACGTCGTATTCGGCACGCCGGAGAACTATCGGTCCGAAGAGATAACCTTCCAGGTGGCCCCTTCAATAGTGGATATCATGCCCTCTTAGGGCGAGATGCATTTACATGCTTTCAAGCAATACCCCATTACGGGTACATGAAGCTTAAGATGCCCGGGCCCAACGGTATAATCACTCTAGTCAGTGATTCGGACATAGCACTCCGCGCCGAGAATAAAACCGCATCCCTGGCCCTTGAGGCATTATCTGAAGCCCTCACAGCCGAAGAGTTAACCGCGCTGCGCTCCACGGTGGACAGAGATGATGTGGTCCTAGACAAACGACCCAAATCCACCTCATTCAAACCGGTAGAAGAAATAGTCATCCAAGTCCATCCAACAGAGCCCAAGAAGACAGCATCCATCGGAGCACAACTAGACCCGACGGTTGACGCCGCTCTACGAGAGTTCCTGTGCAAGAATTGGGATATATTCGCCTGACACCCTTCCGATATGCCAGGAATCCCACGCGAGTTGGCCGAACACAGCCTCAGTATATTGAAGGGAAACAAGCCGGTCAAGCAAACACTATGGCGCTTTTCCGAACCCAAACACCAAGCTATGGGGGAAGAGCTAGCCAAGTTAATCGAGGCCGGATTCATTAGAGAAATGAAACATCCGGACTGGCTAGAAAATTTGGTGATGGTACCAAAGAAGGAGAAATCCTGGCTCTCGTGCGTCAATTTCAAAGACCTCAACAAGGCATGCCCCAAGGATCCCTTCCCCCTCCCTCGCATCGATCAAATCATTGACGCCACCGCAGGACACGACTCACTATGTTTTCTTGACGCATATTCCGGATACCATCAAATCAAAATGAAGGAATCCCGATCAAGCTGCAACAGCATTCATCACCCCATATGGGCCATTCTGCTTCAACACCATGCTCTTCAAGCTCAAGAACGCTGGTGCCACATACCAACGCATGATTCAAACATGCCTGGAGAAACAGATCGGCAAAACAGTTGAAGCTTATGTGGATGAGGTCGTCATCAAAACTAGGCACGTCGAAACACTAATAGACGATTTACGTCTAACATTCGACAACTTCCGCGGGTATGACATTAAGCTCAATCCGGGAAAATGCATTTTTGGCGTCCCTGCTAGAAAACTGCTGGGCTTCATCATTTCCAATAGAGGAATTGAAGCAAACCCAGCCAAAACCCGAGCTTTGTCACAATTGGCTAAGCCAACAGACCTTAAAAAGGTTCAAAAGCTCGCGGGTTCCATAGCAGCTCTAAGCCGCTTTATCTCTAGATTGGGAGAAAAGGCACTACCACTCTATCGCCTTCTATGGCAAACCGGCCACTTCGAGTGGACGGACACGACAACAACCGGACTGGAGGAAATAAAAGCCCTTCTTGCGAGCAATCCAATCCTGGCCGCACCAAACGCCGGCGAACCGATGTTATTATACATATCAGCAACACATCAGGTGGTGAGCGCCGTACTTGTCGTTGAATGAGAACAGGACGGGCATAAATTCCCGCTTCAGAAGCCAGTATACTACGTATCTACTGTCCTTACACCATGAAAATCCAGGTACCCTCATTATCAAAAGATAGCATACGCGGTCTTCATGGCATCCCGAAAGCTCCGTCACTACTTTCAGGAGTGTTCGATCACGGTGGCCTCCGGAGTACCACTCAATGACATTATAAACAACCGTGATGCTACGGGCCGGATTGCCAAATGGGCCATCGAGCTCCTCCCATTTGACATTTCATATAAACCACGTCGAGCTATCAAATCACAAGTACTGGCCGACTTCGTCGCCGAATGGACAGAGGCCGAACTCCCTAAAGAGTACGATACATACTCCAATTGGGTCATGTATTTTGACGGCTCCAAAATGCTGGCAGGGTTAGGAGCAGGCGTCGTTTAAACATCCCATACTGGAGATGTCATTCAATACGTCCTCCAAATACTATACATAGACTCAAATAACGCAGCCGAATACAAGGACTTATTACATGGTCTTTGGATGGTTGTCTCGATGGGCATACAACGCCCAGAGGTGCGCGGGGACTCAAACCTGGCAATATCTCAAATAAATGGAGACTTCAACGCCAAAGATCTGAAGATAGCAGCGTATCGTAATGCAGTCATAAAAATGTTGGTCTGGTTCGAGGGGCTCGCGTTCCATCATGTGGCTCGAGAAAGTAATCAAGTGGCGGATGTTCTTGCTTGCATCGGCGCTAAGCGCGACCCCGTCCCACCTAATATCTTCCTAGAAAGGCTTTTTAAGCCATCCATGGTGTGGCAGGTGGAAAACGGCAATACTAGTCTGGATCCAAACATAACCCCAGATCTCTAAAACACCGACGTCGTCGGGGGCTCAGCCACCGAAATAACACCGTCAACGCATCTCATCATGGCAGTCATTGCCCCATGGACCGAACCCCTCCTGGCCTACCTTAACAGGAAGGAGCTTCCTATGGATCAGAATGAGGCCCGCTGCATTGTGTGGCATTCAAAGGCCTACAAGGTTCATGATGGAGAGCTCTATAAGGAAAGCACTACCGGAGTCCTTCAGCGATGTATATCCGAGGAAAAGGGGCGGCTGCTCTTGGCTTAAATTCATGCCGGACTCGGCGGCCACCACGCCGCAGCTCGGGCCCTTGTTAGCAAGGCCTTCCATACAGGGTTTTATTGGCCGACGGCCCGAGAAGATGCACAGGACCTTGTCCAATGTTGTGTCGGATGCCAACTCTTTGCCAACCAAAGCCATATGCCCCCCACTGCCTTACAAACAATCCCCATCACTTGCCCTTTTGCGGTCTGGGGCCTCGATACGGTCGGACCCCTTATAGGAGGAAGTCATAAGAGAAAGTATCTGCTGGTCATGGTGGATAAATTCACTAAGTGGATAGAGGCCAGACCAGTCAAAACGGCTGAAGCGGGGCCAGCAATAGATTTCATATCCGGCGTGGTATGATACGTCTCCAACGTATCTATAATTTTGGATTGTTCCATGCTATTATATTATCAACCTTGGATGTTTTATATGAATTTACATGGTATTTTATATGATTTTGGGGACTAACCTATTAACCTAGAGCCCGGTGCCAGTTTCTGTTTTTCCTTGTTTTAGGGTTTCGAAGAAAAGGAATATCAAACGGAGTCCAAACGGAATGAAACCTTTGGATAAGTTATTTTTGGAAAGAAAGCAATACACGAGACTTGGAGTGCACGTCAGGGGATCAATAAGGAAGCCACGAGGCAGGGGCGCGCCCTCCACCCTCGTGGGCCCCTCGTGGCTCCCCTGATGTATTTCTTCCACCTATATATATCCATATACCCTAAAACTATCGGGGAGCACAATAGATCGGTAGTTCCACCGCCAGAAGCCTCTGTAGCCACCGAAAACCAATCTAGACCCGTTCCGGCACCCTGCCGGAGGGGGCAATCCCTCTCTGGTGGCCATCTTCATCATCCCGGTGCTCTCCATGACGAGGAGGGAGTAGTTCTCCCTCGGGGCTGAGGGTATGTACCAGTAGCTATGTGTTTGATCTCTCTCTCTCTCTCTCTCGTGTTCTTGATTTGGCACAATCTTGATGTATCGCGAGCTTTTCTATTATAGTTGGATCTTATTTTCCTTCTCCCCCTCTACTCTCTTGTAACAGATTGAGTTTCCCCTTTGAAGTTATCTTATCGGATTGAGTCTTTAAAGATTTGAGAACACTTGATGTATGTCTTGCCGTGCATATCTGTGGTGTCAATGGGATACCACGTGATTCACTTGATGTATGTTTTGGTGATCAACTTGCGGGTTCCGCCCATGAACCTATGCATAGGGGTTGGCACACGTTTTCGTCATGATTCTCCGGTAGAAAGTTTGGGGCACTCTTTGAGGTTCTATGTGTTGGTTGAATAGATGGATCTGAGATTGTGTGATGCATATCGTATAATCATACCCATGGATACTTGAGGTGACATTGGAGTATCTAGGTGACATTAGGGTTTTGGTTGATTTGTGTCTTAAGGTGTTATTCTAGTACGAACTCTAGGGCTGTTTGTGACACTTATAGGAATAGCCCAATGGATTGATTGGAAAGAATAACTTTGAGGTGGTTTCGTACCCTACCATAATCTCTTCGTTTGTTCTCCGCTATTAGTGACTTTGGAGTGACTCTGTGTTGCATGTTGAGGGATAGTTATATGATCCAATTATGTTATTATTGTTGAGGGAACTTGCACTAGTGAAAGTATGAACCCTAGGCCTTGTTTCAACGCATTGCAATACCGTTTACGCTCACTTTTATCATTAGTTACCTTGCTGTTTTTATATTTTCAGATTAAAAAAACCTTTATCTACCATCCATATACCACTTGTATCACCATCTCTTCGCCGAACTAGTGCACCTATACAATTTACCATTGTATTGGGTGTGTTGGGGACACAAGAGACTCTTTGTTATTTGGTTGCAGGGTTGCTTGAGAGATCATCTTCATCCTATGCCTCCCACAGATTGATAAACCTTAGGTCATCCACTTGAGGGAAATTTGCTACTGTCCTACAAACCTCTGCACTTGGAGGCCCAACAACGTCTACAAGAAGAAGGTTGTGTAGTAGACATCAGGCTCTTTTCTGGCACCATTACTGGGGAGGTGAGTGCTTGAAGGTATATCTTGAGATCTTGCAATCGAATCTTTTTGTTTCTTATTTTATCACTAGTTTAGTCTATAAAAGAAAACTATAAAAAATTGAATTAAGGGTACCTCTTTTAATATCTATCATGAAAATAAGGATTCCGATAATTGTGCTCAAGTGCTAGAATAAGAATGCATTAGAATGTTTGGAACTAAATATTTGAATGATGAGCATGATTGCAATGTTGTTAGTATGAATTCTTTGAATATCTATGATGCTAATGATATGCAAAGCCACAAGCTTGGGGAAGCTATGTTTGATGACGATAATATTTTTTGTCCCCCAAGCTTTGATGGGCAAATTTACTATGATGAAAGCATGCCTCCTATCTACGATGATTATTGTAATGACACGTATGCTTTAAAGAATAATGATAACCATGAAACTTGTCATCTTGATCTTAATTTTCAATCACATGATAGTTATTTTGTTGAGTTTGCTCCCACTATTATTCATGAGAAGAAATTTGCTTATGTGGAGAGTAATAAAAATTCTATGCTTGTAGATCATGAAAAGAATGCTTTGTGTGATAGTTATATTGTTGAATTCATTCATGATGCTACTGAAAATTATTATGAGGGAGGAATATATGCTTGTAGGAATTGCAATAATATCAAGTTTCCTGTCTATGTGCTTAAAATTTTGAAGTTATGCTTGTTTACCTTCCTATGCAAGTTGATTATTGTTCCCATAAGTTGTTTGCTCACAAAATCCCTATGCATAGGAAGAGGGTTAGACTTAAATGTGCTAGTCATATTCTTCACGATTACTGGCCAAGACGTATAACGTCAGTGAACTTGTTCTACGCTTGCCGGAGAGGAAAAAGGACAAGCTCAAGCCCAAGTGGGAGGGTCCCTTCATCATTGACGAAGTTCTCACCGGAGGAGCGTACCGCCTACGTGATGCGTCGGATAATCACCTGGAGCCGAACCCCTGGAATGCGGCCAGACTACGACGATTTTATGCCTAATGTCGAACTCTGTGTTCGTCTCCTCCCTCCTGTTATTACCGTCATTTGTTTTTCCTCTCTTTTCGTTTTTTTACCTTTTTCGTTTTCTCTTTAGCCCTACGGCTTTAGTACGGCTAGACCATCCCTACCTGATGCGTACATCTCTAAATATGTACGTTCATTATACCTGGGGGCTTCTCGTACAGAAGCTTGCGACTATTCTTCGAGCATCAAGCTCAGCACATATGCAGTTTTTTTCCATATGTACCTTTTGTTCGCCATTATATGCATCGATATGACTTAAGTTTTGGCCAAGCTGGGTTGCCTGACTCCTGTGCTTATGCCCTACGTTCCCGTTAGTTCGGCTAGGGCATAAAGGGAGCACCTCTGCTATTGTTACAGCTGGGTCATCCAGATGTGTACCTCAGACTGGGTGAAGCCGAAAGCTAGTGTTCTTAAGGGAATATTCGGTCGGCGAATTAAAGGTGTTTCCGCATTCACTCCATTGTGAACCCCAGATGTTACTTACTCTACAATTTTTTCCATCACAGTTCAGACATGCACATTATATGCATGTACACCCAGGGAAAGGAACCCTTAACGGAACTATTCTCTCTGGAAGATGTTTCTTACATAATGTAATATAACATAACTAGCCGGATACACATTGTCTGGTCGAGCAATTATGACCACTACGCCTGGTTTCCACGCATACTTTGGTATATTCTACTGCTAGGGTATTCAGAAACACTCTGCACCATCGAGTCCAGAGGTTGAAGCGAAAAGGTCGGTGATGACAATTGTCTTTATTATCCAGCTAGAAGGAAAGTACATAGTCACTCATGACTCAAACTCTTCCTCCTCTATACTGTCCAAAAGACGGTCTAATTTACAAACCTGTTGGGAATATTTGGCGGTCATATACTAAACTAACGGGAATTTCTTCCCCATTCGGCCATAGCGGTCCGACACGAGCCATGTGATTAGGATCCAGCTTCGTATATCACGTCTTCACCATGGCCCAGGCCTCTCGCGCACCCTCTCGGCAGGCCGATATCGTCCACAGTCGGATACGCCGCCGCACTCCCTTGAACAGCTCTACCAGCTTCTCCATACTTCCTGGAGTGGAGTCGGATGGCCATAAGGCCTTGGCTACACTTCGCATCGCGTGCCGAGCTTGCTCGTGCAACTGCAATAGCCCTTGCAGAAGACCACTTGATGATCTGGACACCTCCTCTTCGGGGCGGTTCGTCAATACACCTACAATTACAGCTATACCAGTTACTGTTACCTCCAAACTGATAAAAGATAAAAGCAGCCACGTACTGAATATGCCGCCTCGTAGCTTCTTGTTCTCCTTCATAGAGTCCGCTAGCTGAGCTCGCACATCTTTCAGTTCTTCGCCTAGTTTGGTGTTCGAATCCTGGAGTTCTTTTTCTCTTGAAGGACTTTTGTCAATACACGCTCGCCCGCTGCTAGTAGCTTTTTGGCTCTGTGTTTCGCTTCGAGCAGCGTCCAGCTGCTCTCGTAATTGGTCTAACAACCCAACACAAAGATAAGCACCCAGATTCACACTATCAGTGTATCATTATGAATTCTCGATAGAGGGAAATATTATCGGGAGATGCCTTGTATTTCTCCAGTTCGGCATTGGCAGCAAGCAGCAGGCACTGGCACTTTTCTAGTTACTGAGCTAGCAGGGTGTTCTTCTCTGTAAGCACCTGGTTGAACATTGATCCTAAAGTCAGTTGTTTCAACTCCTTTAAGTCTCGGGGGCTACTGGCATATGGTTATCATAGTCAGACAAAACAAATTTACCTGCACATCTTTCAAAGGCTGCCTTGTGGCCCTGTTAAGCTCATCTCGAGCAGCTTGGATGTATGCATCGGCCGAGCTGAAGGCATTAAACGACTCTTCTGAAAAACCAGGGTCTTGTAAAATGGCCCGGCGGTTCCGATGATTCATGGCACTCTCCACTTCCAAGTTGGTGACGAATACATCATCCGAGTCCTCGGCTGGAGGACAGTCCGGTGTCACCCCCGCATCAACCCTCGTCTTTACGGCATGATTTGAATCCTGGCTGCGGGAAGTACGGCCGCTCGAACCTCCGGATATAGTCCGGTGCACCTTTTTTCCTGGCACATGGAAAACAGGAAGGTCACGGTTGGATGTGACTGCCCAGGAGCACATTGGCAAATTCATACCTCTTCGATGAAGGCCCGGTCATGTCATCGTTTGCTTTCCTCTTGGAAGGCTCGCCTGGTGTGGGGGACGCTCTCTTCAGAGATACCCCTGGAGCGGTACGGCGCGCCGAACCCTTACCCTTTTGAGCACAGGATAGTGCGGTGGGTGAGAAGGAAGGAGAGATCTCTTTTGGATAAGGTGTCTTTGGATTACTTACGTGTGAAGCTAGAAGGAGGCTGGGGTAATCGGCAATAATGGGTACATATGTACCGTCGTAGCTCATCTGATAGAATGTTCCCTCCTCAAGCTCCATGAATATGTCCGGATCTTCTTCATATCTGAGGTCAAGATCCTGGTTACGATTCTCCGGCTGAGGGGCGGGGTCATGGATCCCCTCGACAGCCTTTTGCCATTCCTGTTAGGAGCAGATAAGATGCTGCCTGTCAACAAATGATCCAGGGACAAGATGAAATAAGTGGAGCCGAACCTTACCCAGCTGGGAGGATTGTACGTGGAAAGTCCATCTCGATATTGGAGACGGCTGAACTCCTCCTTCTCCCATTTATACAGCTCGGCCAAAATCTTGGCTAGAGCGGTAGGGGTCTTCAGGCCCTTTCAGCCGTAATGTGAGGCGTTGTCTTCTCCATTATAATGCCACATGGGAAGTCCTCGGTATTGGAGTGGCTAGAACCCCCGCGTTATAGAAATCGCCATCACCTCGACTATTGACAATCCGGACTGGGGACATGTTTTGATCTTGCCCAGCAGCAAGCTGATCTCCGCGCTATCCTCTTCCTCGAGTCTCCGAGGACGCCAGCTATGGCGCTTCTTAAGCGGAGCATTGGAAACTCGAGGAGGCCTATGCGGATGGGGACGGGTAGAGCAACATCGTCGATGTAGAACCATTCGGAAGGCCACTCTTCGGGAGCTTTCTTCGGCGTGCCGGACAGGTAACCGGTCCCGGCAATGTGCCACACTTCGGCTCCTCCCACTTCAAAAATTGATCCGCCTTGATTGCGAGGGATGAGGCGGAACAGTCTTCTCCATAAATCCAAAATGGGCCTCGCAATCCAGGAATAGTTCGCATAGGGCGACATAACCCGCGATGTGGAGGATGGATCCGGGGGTAAAATTGTGCAGCTGGAGGCCATAGTACTCCAGCAGCCCTCGGAGGAATGGGTGAATTGGAAAACCCACTCCCCTCAGCAGATAGGGGACGAAGCACACCCGTTCTCCCGCAAACGGATTGGGAAAATCCTCTGCCTGGGTTTTGTCGTTGAAGGAGGCCAACCCTGCTCGAACAGGGGCCAGATCTGCTGGAGGGAGAAATCCCTATGTTTGCAGCTTCGCCAATCGGCTATGGGACACAGAGCACCTCTCCCACTCGCCTCTCTCTAGGTTGGAACGGGAAGAGGAGCTGGGATTGTTGGCCATGTTGGAATTGTCTTGCCTGGCGGTCTCTGAGGATTTTCTCCGCTTGGTGAATGGATCTGAGATCCAATCTCTTTAAATAGATGCTCTTCCTTGCAGGATTGGGGTGTTATTTGCAAAAAATACCCTGACTGTCCGCATTCGCTCGACATGTGGAAAACGAGGACATTAAGCGTGCAGAAGCCGAGGGAGACATCAAATCTACGACTGAATACACTACTTGGAAATCAATAAAGGAGGAACTCGCCTTGCAATATTGAAGACAATCTGTGTGCTGAACATGTCGCTTTTGAAGACTGGTTCGGGGGCTACTGAGGGAGTCCTGGACTAAGGGGTCCTCGGGCGTCCGGCCTGTTATCTATGGGCCAGACTGATGGGCTGTGAAGATATGAAGACCGAAGACTGTACCCGTGTCCGGATAAGACTCTCCTTGGCGAACAACTATGAAGATTCCATCTTATGTAACCAACTCTATGTAACCCTAGATTCCCCATGTGTCTATATAAACCGAAGGGTGTAGTCTGGAAAGGATATACTCAATACCGTAGTCATACAGGCTAGACTTCTAGGGTTTACCCATTACGATCTCGTGGTAGATCAACTCTTGTAATACTCATATTCATCAAGATCAATCAAGCAGGAAGTAGGGTATTACCTCCATAGAGAGGGCCCGAACCTGGGTAAACATCATGTCCCCTGTCTCCTGTTAACATCAACCTTAGACGCACAGTTCAGGACCCCCTACCCGAGATCCGCCGGTTTTGACACCGACAGTCACCGCCTGCAACTGGGTCGTTTCCCAGGTCACCGAGGAAGATTTGAAATAATATGTTCAGACTGGCGTCTTAGCCAAATAGGAAGTCATCCATTGGAGGGTTCTGGGTAATGAGGCTCGCCCTGAGCCCAAGGATGGTGAAGTAGTGTTTTTTATGGATCATATGGACCGGAGTTTCAGTCCTCCCGGCTCAAAATTCTTCCGTGATGTGCTGCATTTCTTCAAGCTCCATCCACAAGATATCGGACCAAACTCCATCTCAAAAATCTTCAACTTCCAAGTATTTTGTGAGGTGTACCTTCAACAGGAGCCCACCGTAGAATTATTCAGGGAGTTCTACTACTTGAACCGGCAGAACGAATTCACAGATGGACCTAGCCTGGAGCTAGGCGGCCTATCTATACAGCGCCAGAAAGAAGCCATCTTCCCAGCTTCCAATCTTCCCAGTCACCCCAAAGACTGGAGGCAGACTTGGTTTTATTGCCAAGATACTTCGCCAAAAGGAGAAAATCCCCTTCCGGGTTACCGTGCCAGCTGGCTTAGTAGCAGACATCATCTTCCGGACTGTATCAGCACAACAGAGTGAAAGAAATAGGTGCTAGTTTTTGCAAAGATCCGGGCCTTGATGGCCAATGGTTTAATCGGAATTGATCTAGTTCGCTGCTGGGTTGCCTAGAGAATGTTGCCTCTAAGCCGCTGGCCTAATTTAATGTGTGAGTATATCGGTGAGCTAACATATCCTCAGCGCCACTGTCAAACCGAAATGACTGAGGAAGACATTAATAAAATGACAAAGACCCTGCTGAATGAGAGCCTGGAAGATTGCAGTAAAGTCGGATTGGAACCTTTCTGCATTCTGAATAAGCCGCCAGCTGTGAGTTTTGAATCAAGCTCATCCTTGACTCATTTTTATTTGTATTTCCTGTTCATACTCATTCGATGTTTACAGGCTGACTCACCCTTTTGGACCAAGAAGTTGCTAGAGAAGCCAAAGAAAACCCGGACAAAGAGTAAGGCTAGCAAAAGGCTTGCTAAGAAGAAGTCCAACACTGCCGAATTATTCAATTTGGATGACAAAGATGATGATGACGAGTCGGAGGTAGAACTTGATTCCCTTGGCTCATTTTTTGTACATGTTATTGACAATGACTATTATCAGGATGAAGCAGAGGCCAGCCGTGCAGATGATGCAGAGGTAATTACTCTTTCCTCCGGCTCAGAACCTCTGCCAACACAGAAAACTCGACAAGCAAGCCGGAAAGTAAGATTTTCTCACCCTTTAGCTCACTTGGATCCCAACTTTCTTTTGAAGAAGTAGCAACATGAAGCTCGCCATACGACCCGGAACAGCGGCGGCAGAGTTTTATCCTCTGGCTTACCGAACACCCCAGCACCTCACAAACGTCGACCAGAGGTTTAAAATATTTCTGACTTATCTTATCCCATGGCGGGTCTTTTTCGACAACCTCTTAACCTGTCCGATTCAAACTATCAGGGAACATCTCATTCCTCCTCCAGCGACTAAACGGGAACTCAAATCCCAGCCTTCAAGATTGTGCCTGGGTAAGGGCGTATTCCATCTTTTGAAACTTCATGTCTGATTAATATTCTGACATCTTTGTATTTCTTATTTTTAGCGGTATAGCCAAGCCCAGCAAGAAAGCGAAACTGAACAAGTCGGCCGAAGATTCCAACCCCTCTAAGCTGGAAAAACAAATGCCAGAAGCGTCTCATCCAATCGCTGAGGCCACCATTGACGACCTGCCACCAGAAGAGCACGAGATTACCATAGATCATATGGATGTTGAGCCGGTCATCTCTAAACTGTCGAGCCTCATCAAGCCTACTGAAGATAAGACTGACGATGTCACTATCACCAGGCTTGGTTATACTGCGCTGGGTAACCCCACTGCCTTATCCAAGCACAACGACAAGGAAGAATTTTTTGCTGCTGATAAAGGCAAGTTGAAAGTAGACTTAGAGGGCTACTCCCAGTTCAACGCCCAGGAAATCCACTCCGATTATTTGAACCGTCTATACACCAGCCGTGATTTTGAAGCCGGTTTAGTAAATTTGATGAAGGAATGCTATGAGGTAATCCAATCACCATTCTCTTCATAATTATATGTCTATCAGCCGCCAAGTCTATAGGATATGATAGGATTGAATATGCTGTAGACTTTCCAATTGCCATAGAGAACTGAACATCATCACTAGTAGCTCCCAAGGGCCGGCTTAAACCATCAAGTTAAGTCGGGACTTTAAGTAGCAGTAATGTCGATTTAACTAGCATAGTTAAACCGGGACTTATCGATATTGATGAAATCAACACTTCAATATGTAACTTTGGTAAACCGGATCATATCATTGTACCCGGCTCATCAGATAAATTCTTGTTTGAAAAGTGCAATAGGCATTAGCCCCAAGTGCCAAGGAAAATACTTGTATTGTGCTTGGGACTTCATAAAATAATCATGATCCTAATATCTTACATGTTTGCTCATGTCACAGGCTGAACTAACTGAGAAGGATTCACAAATCAATGATTTGAAGGTCAACATTAAAACTCAGCTGTCTGAAACATCCAAGGCCAAGTCAGAGATGAAGACCGCACTAGAAAACCTTGAATAGTTGAAACAAAGCTTCAGCAATGATAAGGACGACTGGAGACCGAGAAGGCGGCTCTATTGAAGAGAGCATAGGATGCCAAAGCAGTCCTTAAGCCGGTGACTGAAGAGTTGTCTAGCTTAAAGCATCAACTCAATAATATGACATCAGTGATCTTCAGTAAGTAGAAAAATAATTCCTTTACACCAGCAATCAGATCATATTCATCTATCAGCTTATCAAGATTTTAAGGAATATAGGCTCCTGGAGCGTCAAGTTGGGCTCAGATATGCACCTCAAGCTGAAGGCTATCTACACTCTTGTAGAACAGCTATAAACTGGCACCCAACGTACAGTTGTTGCTGCTATGCATAAGAAATCTCCACCTACTTTCATCAAGGATACATTGGAGAGGTTATCAATGCTGCTCCAACGGATCAACGATTTAAAGCGAGCATCTGCCAGAGCTAGTGCTTTGACTGCTTTAAGCCGGGCAAAGGCGTGGAAAGCAGATCTGGATCCGGAAGACTTGGCCAATGGTCGCCCAAGTGTTAACGAGGATGGGTCTCCCTTCAGTGTTGATGACTATGCAGAAATAGCAAGAGCACTGCGTCCGTTAACAAGTAAGCTGGCTGAAGAAACCAATCTATCCACATACCAGGAGGCTTATGATGCTGAGAATAAGAAAGTGAAGGCGCCGGTTCATTAGGAGACAGATCTCATCCCGCCGACTCGTAAGCACACCTTCGCTCCTGACATTGATCCATCCAACCTTATTGATGATGAAGCCGTGTTTAGAGCATTGACCAGTATCAACTGGGTTATGCCTGACTTCCAGCCAAAGGATAATCAAGGAGCCGAAGAAGAAGAAGCACAGGATGATCCGGAGGCTTCAACCCGCCAAGATTCATGAGCCAGTTTATTAGCCATAGAACTGTGATGTTTTATGTCTCAAAAACACTTATCCTCTTTGGGCTATCAGATTCCTTGTAATAGGCTAGTTTAAGACAGCCATCTGTCGTGCCATCGTGCATGTTTTGTTTGCATAACACTGCTGATCCAGTTATGTGAAAATATGCCATTTATGTTGCTTGACATTATCAATTTTGCAGATCATGTTTATCAACTTTCCCTGCATGTAAACAGAGAATAATTGCCTAGGCGGTTTATCCCAGGGCGGGTCACAGTACCTCATATAAAAGCCACCGATGACTAAATAGTCCATAATTAGGGCTGGTTTGTAAAAAACCTCATATAATTATAATAAAATAATCCGGACTCTATATGAATGCCTCTGGCAATGTGTGATGCCCGGATAATTAAGCTACAATATTTCTCTACTAATGATGCCACGTCACTTCGATTACTGTTGCTAATCTTGTGTTATTTCAAAACCGATTCTAATTCAAATTCAAAATCGAGCAAACAATAAATGTTTTCAAGTATTAAAACTAAAATGTTTGGAGTGATCAAAGTATTGCATAGGTAATTAAGGTGGAGAAACCACACTTTTATAAAATGTTTGAATACTCTAAAATGATTAAAACAGTAGCAAAAACTATTATTTAAACACTTTGAAAATATTAAAACAAATGAAAACTATTTTATTTAATGTTCCCAATTTAATGTGGTTGTGGTATATTTAGAACTGCCAATTTAGGATCTTTGAAATAATTAATAAAACTAAATAAACTTAATAGATAAATGAAAAAAGAAAAGAAATATATAAAAGGAAAATTAACAAAAAAAGTAAATGAGGGGAAAAGGCCCCTCCCCTGGGCCTCAGCCAGCCTGGTCGGCCCAGCCGGCCCAACTCCCCATCCTCTGTCGTCTTCCCCGTGCCCCTGTTCACCCAACCGAGTGGGCGCGGGCGCCGACGAACGGAATATCCTATTTGACGCATTTTGCGTCAAACTGTCGACGCGCCGCACACCCCTTCGCCTGATTTGGTCCGGCCTTTTTAGTACCTGTTCGCTGTTTCCCCGTTCCTCTTCCTCGAGTCACTGTTTCCCCATTCCTCTTCCTCGTCCCGCATCTCCCGTCTTCTTCCTCCCTCGTCCCGCATCCGTCGTGCTCTTCCTCCCTCGTCTCGCATCCCACTTCCTTCCTCTTTGTCTGCTTTTTCCTGCGGGGATCCCGCTCCGATAAGAGGCCACCGCCCTGGTCACTGCTTCCTCGTCGGCGTCGGTGTCGTCTAGGGTTCCGTCAAGATCGGGTCGTCTAGGGTTCCATCGATCTTCGTCAAGTTCGTCATCTTCAAGGTAATGCCCCCAGTTCCCTCTTCTATGTTCTTGTCAAGCTGGTTCGTGTCCTCTATGTGTGATTTCGCCAGATCAAGACGTTTTTTCCCGTTTGTGTCAGTCCAGCGTTTCTAGGGTTTGTAGAAGGTTTGGTGGTAGCAGTGGAGCGATTTTTTCAGTCTGATTTGGGTGAATATGAGGCTAGACAAGGTCCCTTTGGAGCGATTTTTTCAGTTTGGTTTCCCAGATTGTTCTTGTACTACATCACATCTAAATTTTATAACATCAATTTTTTTTGAAATTTTTGACATGGATGAACATTTTCTGAAATTGAGGATCAAAAAATGTTCGCCAATTTGAAAAAGTGTTCTAGAAAAATTCAGAAAATAAAATAATGTTAATTGTTTAGAAAATTTAGAAAAACAAGGAAACAGAAGAGGAAGAAAATAAATTTTAGAAAAATTGGGTGTTAGGGCTACATATCCTTCTTGCATTGGAATTAGTCCTTCATCACTTCTGCTTTCTTGGCAATCAGTTGGCATCTTCTGCTTTTTGTGTATAATGTAACTATGAGTGATACTATGTACTTCTCTTCTATTTTGCAGAATTAATTTTTGTTTCAGCAGCTTACATTTACATGAACTGTTTTTTTATACCTGAAATTTCAGCACCTTACTTTTTATTATTTTTATACAGCTCTCACTCAACTGTCAAAATGCCTAAACTTTACAAATACCCTCCGGGTAGTATCAAACACAGATTCTCTACCATTAGGTGGCGTAAGGCAGTTGCTGATTTAACTGACATCCAGAAGTCATATGTTACGAAATATGAGCTTGATCATCTCCTGAACATTCACCCTCATTTAATGATTCCAATTCCAGTACTGCAATGGGTTGCGAACCACTTAAATTGTAATGGAACAGGAGTTTTCAGGAAGGGTCAAAAGATAATTCATCTGAGAAGGGAAATGGTAATTCAAGTTTTTGGTATTCGTTCTGGTTCCGTGCCTTTTCCTATGGACAGCACAGATCAAGTTATCGTGGCTAGAGTATTGGAACTTAGGTCTGAGTATCTTGGTGCTAGGGAGAAGAACATTTCATTTGATAACATAATCACCAAGATGAAAAATGATGAGACTGAGGAAGGCTTCATATGGAGCTTCATGTTTCTGTTCATAACATCTGTTTTATGTCCAACCACTCGGAACTATGCAAACTAGAAACTTCTTTATGGGCGGGATGAAATTACCAAGCTGAAGACCTTTGATTTGGCTCAGTTGTGCATTGATCACCTGAACAATGAAATTGATAACTTCAGCACTAAACTCTTCAATAGAACTGAAGTTCCATTGAATGATTCAATCTATGTTGGTGGATGTTTACCGTTGGCTGCCGTAAGTTTTCTTTACTCTGTCATTTTCAATTTTTTACATAGACTTTCGTTCTGCAAACTTTTTTATAGTCACTGATTACCTCTTATATCTTCTCTTATGATTCACAACCTTCCTAGATTGTGTATCTGGACTTTGTAGACTTCACAAAATCTTCTAAACAATGAAACATCAATTATGGAGTCCCTAGAATTGCACATGTTCAGAATGAAGACTTTGACTATCTAGCTATAGTGGATCTGAACAGAGCTTCCAAGAAGAGTTTTGCATTGGGTTTCTTACCAGTAAGCTTCTTGTATAAATTTGTTGTTGTTCATTTTTCAAGTTAGCAAAAAGTTTTTTCTTCTACAAGCAATCTAGAAGGAGCAAATCTTGTCATTTATAATCCTTTTCAATTGCAATTCTTTTGTGCAGTTGAAAGACATCTCTAGGACACCTTACAGTGCTCGTGCAATTGTATTGGCTGAGGAGAAGTGGTCCAAAGCTCCAGAGTCTTTTCATAATGATGAAAATGACATTCCAAACCAAAATGACAGAGAAAATGTTGCATCTACTTCGAACAACAATCCAGAAGTATGTTGGCCTGCTTTTTTTCTTTTCTTAATAGATATTAGTGTTGTCACTTTACTTTCATACCAGAAACTAATACACATATATCTGTTCTGTTTTCTCAAACTAATAGGTTGTGAAGATAGTCTCTGAAATAGTTACAAAACATGATGTCATTTGGATGAAGTTCCATGAAGAGCATGTACAGAGTATGCTAGCAGAACTCAAAGCAATTGTCCTGTCTTTACAGCAAAATTCTAGCAGCCAAGTCAATGATGCTCGCACTTCAACCACGAATCCAATTGTTCTTCTATCTGGAGCCAGCAACAGAAATGTTCTCAGAGAACCATTAAATCCTGGCAATCGCACACTCCAAGTTAACAGTGAGGCAATTACAGGTTCTTTATTTGACGACCATATCAGAGTCATTCCTACTCCAGTTGTTACCAAGGATAACCAAGTTCAAATTTCCGATGAAGTTCAAAAGCAAGTGTCATTACCTCGGCAATTCCAGGAAAATGAGCAAGCACAAACAGGTGTGGACAATGATATTCATTCTGATAACACATTTGGTCAACATTTTTTCTTTTACTCAAACTAGTCATAGCACTCAATTTGTTGTTCATGAGGCAGTTTTATTAGTACTCAGTTTCCTGTTCCTGACATCACTATTATGGTAAATACATTCATTCTGTAAACACATTCTGACATCACTATTTTTGCCATTTTCAGGTACCGTTTCTGAGGCAGTTCATACTAACTCAACTGGATTCCTGGAACCACTGGATTTTGTTCATCCTACAAGTGTTACTGAAGCAAATCAGATAGATTCTCAAAATGTCAACTCTGTGACAGTAAATTTGCAGGAAACTCCTCTTATTGGAAACTCATTTTTTGTGAGAGAAAATGTTCAATTACTGAATGAGCAAAAGCCAGGTGATGTTAGACCTGCCAGTCAGACACCAAACAATGAATCATCTTCCTATCCCATCTCTCCTTTTCTAGTTCAGAACAATCCTAGTCTCGAGATCATATTGTCTCCTTTGAGCAACATTATAATTGAAGATGCCTCCACGCCAACAAATCTGAATTCACAATCAATTGATAATGTTGCAACTGGCATTGAAATTGCCATGAAGTATGGAGATGATTTATTAGTCGAAGAAGTTGTCAAGTCTGTTCCCAAAGGTAACTCAAAACATTTTTTTATCATCTCCCCATCCTGCTGTTCCATTGTTTTGCTTTTTGCTTCACTAATTTTGTTCTTGCAATGCCCTGTCTTTTTTATATGTTATATTGTGTTGTCAGCACAATACTTATTATATGCAACTGCTTAATTGGATAGATCCTCTAGTACCTGAGAAGCAGTCATCTGATGTTACACTAAACATGTCTGGTCCAAGCACAATAGAGAAGAGAAATAGAAAGAAAAGGAAAGAAAAAGTAATATCTCCTTAGGAAAAGATTTCAAAGATGATTGTTGAACCTCATGTTCAGGAGTTTTATAAGAAATACCTTGCAAACAAATTCTTCAAGAATGGCAATAAGTAAGTCATTTCAACATGCAAACTAATTTTTTCAATATCATGCATTCTTCTTTTTTGTACAATTTGTTCAATAAGCGTTTCTATTCTTTTTTATCATGCAGTCCAACTGTTAATGATATCAATGGCTTTCCTATGGAGTATGATAATTTGTATAATTCATTAAAGGCAATAGGAAATGTTGATAATGAAGTATTCAATGCCTATGTCCAAGTTTTCAATTATGAGAATGAAAATCCAGACCCAAACAGCAAGGACCCTTCAAAATATTGCTTTACTAGCTATTTCACGGTAATTCTCTATTCCTCATCTATGTTTCTTTTTGTTCACGATACACTCATGGAAGTTATGTTTCTTGGTGTTATGATCTGTTTTTTAATTTAACTTTGCAGCAAAAGGTGCTTGTAGACCCCAAAATCTTCAATTCTCGGTCTTGCCTAAGAGAATTCAAGAAAATTACCTCTGGAAAGAACTTGCATAAGCGTGATCTGGTAAAAAACTTTTATCATCACAAGTATTTCTCTTTTTTTTGCATTCCATCTCATCTTATCTGTTTTTTCTACTTTTTTTTGCCATCCAGCTATACTTCCCCAGAGTTGACTCATTCCACTGGTCTTTGTTCTGCATCAACAATTTTTTGAAACTATCAATTTCTTTGATTCAAGATCTTCTGTTCCTCAAAATCTTGTCAACAAGTTAACGTCAAACCTGGTTTGTTTTCTTCCTTTACTTTTAACTTCTTTTGCTTTGTAACATAATCTGTTTTTACTGCTAACTGCCCTGTAAGCTTCTGTATGTTTAGGCATTCAACAAAAATTAAGTACCCTTTTCTTATTGAAGTTCTGTGGTTGTTGAACTTTACTACTTTTCAATATAGATCATCAACATGTCTACCCTCTTCAAATCTTCTGGGTACACATACAAAAACATCGAAAATTTTGAGTGCATTTCTCCTGAGGACTACACCCAGCAAAACAACCTGTGAGTAAAACAAAAGCATCATTATAGAGAATCCACTCTTTTCTGTTAAACTCTTTTATTCACTTGAATTTTTTTAAACAAGTTTCTTTTACTGAATTTTAAAATTCTTGTGCAGCCACAATTGTGCTCTGTATGCTATCATGTACATGGATATTTGGGATGGGAAGAACATGAAGGAATTTGATGATGTATGTTGCCATGAAATTGTTCTTCCTCCATACTTGCTCTATGTTTAGTTTCCAGCACTTCTCTTTTGTCATGCCTAATGTGTTGTTCACCTTTTGATTTGTATCAGGAAATTATTCCTCAATTTCGGTAGCTCGTTGCTTACAAATTGGCAAAGTCTGACATCAATGAAGAAGACTTCGAGCGACTTCAAGAAGATGTTTCAAGCAAGAAGAGGAAAAAGCGCCATTAGTTCCATGCAGAAAGAAAACACTTCCAGCTTCTAAAATTGATCTCTGTCCAATTGCGCCATGAATGAAACAGAAGTAGTTGTAAAGTCAGCTGTCTCTTATTTGAAAAACTTTTTAAGTACCGCTCTTTTCTCTTGTTGTGGAAATAAGTCTTCCCCAGTATGACCAGAAAACTACAATTATTATGAGGAGAATATTCCCAACAATTTAAATTTTTCCTCTAGGTTTTGACTAAATGATTTTCCCAATAGTTTAATACATTTATCGGAATCGTGTCACCAGCATCTCTTCTTTCATATATGTGTTTGGTGCTCATAGTTGTTTTCAAGTTTTTTGATATCTGGATCAAACATAAGTTTATAGAAGGAAACACAATGTGATGAACAAAACAATGCTGATACAATTTTTGGTCTTCCTTAGGACAGACTTCCCAAAGAACACTGAAGAAGTGTTCACTACAATTTGAATAATGTTATTTTTCCTGTTTTAATAATGTTAACAAAGATTCACAAAATTTGGTCCACTTCTCGACCTCGTTCCTAGGAAATTTTGTTCCAAGGAACATTATTCAATTATCATTTTGTTCCTAGAAATCTTTTTTGGCTTGAAGAACATTTTTTTACTTCAGAGAACATTAAGTAATGCTGGAGAACTTTTTTAAATTTTTTACTAAGAACATTATTTTAGGGAACAATATTCAGTGAACATTTTTTATTCAAATTGTAGTGAACACTTCTCCAAAATTAAATTGGTCAACGAACGAACAGTATTCAACAAACATTATTCATTATTCAACAAACATTATTCAACGAATGAACAGTATTCAACAAACATTATTCAATTATTAAAGAAAATTTATTTAGGCAACATTCCTCCGCATCAAACAATAAATGTAGTAAAAAATTCCTAAAAAAGGGTGAACAAAAAATTCCGCATCAAACAATAATATTCCTAGGAACGAACGAACGAAATAAATGTAGTAAAAAATTTCCTCCAAGCAAATTTTGTTCACCCTTTTGTTAGAAGGAACATTATTCGGTTATCATTTTTTATAGAATATTGATTGTTCGCCTAATAATGTTCCTTCAATAATCTCCCCCAAATAAATGTTGAATTTTCTTTTTGTTACCCTATTTTCCCTGATTAATGTTCCTTCAATAATGTTCCTCAAATAATGTTCAAACTTTTTGGTTCCCCCAATAATGTTCTCTGAATAATGTTCTCTAAATAATTTTATTCCTTCAATAATGTTTCTCAAATAATGTACAAACTTTTTTGTTCCCCCAATAATGTTCTCTAAATAATTTTATCTTTTAATAATGGTGCTCAATTGTGTTCAATAATTGTTCTTTTAAGAATGTTCCACAAATAATTTTCCCCAAACAATGTTGAATGTTTTTTTTCACAATAATGTTCTCTTAATGTCCTCTAATAATGTTCCCAAGATAATGTTCAAACTTTTTGTCCCCCTAAAATGTTCCCTGATTATTGTTATGTTCGGCATGTAATGTTCAAACTTTTTTGTTTCTCCAATAATGTTCTCCGAACAATGTTCTCTAATAATGTTCCCAAGATAATGTTGACCAAATAATGTTATCTGAAGTCCCTAAATAATTTTGTTTTTAATAATTGTGTTCAATAATTGTTCTTTTAATACTGTTCCACAAATAATTTTCCCCAAATAATGTTCAATTTTTTTCCCAATCTTGTTCTATTGTTCAAACTTTTTTGTTCCTCCAATAATGTTCTCCGAACAACGTTCTCTAATAATGTTCCCACGATAAATAATTTTGTCTTTAATAATTATGTTCACTAATTGTTCTTTTAATAATGTTCCACAAATAATGTTCCCCAAATAATTTTTTTCCCAACAATGTTCTCTTGTTCTCTAATAATGTTCGAACTTTTTTGTTCCTCAAATAATTGTTGATTCTGAGGAACATTTTTAAACTTCAGAGAACTTTATTTATACGGAACAATTTACTGATTTTCTTGGAAGTAATGTTCAAACTTTTTTATTCCTCCAATAATGTTCTCCTAACAATGTTCTCTAATATTGTTCCCAAGATAATGTTGACCAAATAATGTTATGTGAAGTCCCTAAATAATTTTGTTTTCAATAATTGTGTTCAATAATTGTTCTTTTAATACTGTTCCACAAATAATGTTCCCCAAATAATGTCCAATTTTTTCCCCAATGTTGTTCTATAATAATGTTCAAATTTTTTTGTTCCTCCAATATTGTTCTCCGAACAATGTTCTCTAATAATGTTCCCATGATAAATAAATTTATCTTTAATAATTATGTTAAAAAATTGTTCTTTTAATATTGTTCCACAAATAATGTTCCCCAAATAATGTTCTATTTTTTTCAAATAATGTTCTCTTGTTCTCTAATAATGTTCAAACTTTTTTGTTCCCCCAATAATATTCCCAAATTAATGTTTGTCTTTTAATGTTCCTCAAATAATTATTAATTCTGACGAATTTTTTTTACTTGAAGAACATTTTTAAACTTCAAAGAATTTATAAGGAACAAATTACTGATTTTCTTGGAACATTATTCAGGAAATATTATACAAGGAACATTTTTATATTGAAGAGTTTGAACATTGTTGACCTGATTATCATTATAGTAAAAACATCCCTCCAAGGAAATTTTGTTGACCCGAATGAAACATTATTCAAGGAAATTTTGTTCGAAGTAATATTCACTTATCATTATTTTATATAATATGTTTGTTCCCCCAATAATGTTCTTCGAATAATGTTCCCCAATTATCTGTTCAATTTTGTTTTTGTTCCTCTATAATGTTCCATGATCAATGTCCTTTAAAAAATGTCCCCCAAATTCCATGAATAATGTTCCCTAAATAATGTTGATGCCGAGGAAATTTTTTTTGCCTTGAAGAACAATTTTAAACTTCAAAGAAAATTATTTATTATGGATCAATTTAGTATTTTTTTAGAACATTACTTAGGGAACTATAATGTTCCCTGAATAATGTTCCCTAAATATTGTTGATGCCGAGGAATTTTTTCTTTGGACTTAAAGAACATTTTTAAACTTCAAAGAAAATTATTTACTATTTTTTTATGCAATAATGATTGTTCCCCCAATAATGTTCTTTTAATAATGTTCTACAAATAAATGTTTTTCAAAATGCAAATAACAATTTAGTCTAGAATAACCTTTTTTTCAGAGAACATTATTTATTTTTGAATAACAATTTTTAACTTTTCACTAAGAACATCATTGAGGGAATATTCAATGAATTTTTAAAAATCAAGGAACAATATTGAGGAACTATTTAGTAAGCGTTAAACAGTTTTTAATTGAGGCAACATTATTCGGGGAACAATTATTTATTCAAGCTTCGGACAATATTGTTCAACTAATTTGTTTTGGCCCCAAGGAGCATTTTGCAAAGAACATTATCCTAGGAACATTATACAATTATCATTTTTTATCCAACGAACATTATCCAATCATCATTTTGCAAAGAACATTATCCATGAACAAGAAAACAAGGGATATCATCAAATTTCTTTGTCCACACAATAATTAAAATCCATCCAAATTTTTTCAGCTAACAATGCAAAAAATTCTTCAACGAAGGAAATTATCTTCTTCCTTGCTGCAAACAGAAATTATCTTCTTCCTTGTTCTGAACAATGAAAACCATCAACTAGTCTTCTTTTTTGGAGCTGCTTTCTTCCTAGATTTCTTTTCAGATTGTGGCTTCAATCTTTCTCCTTTGCTCACGAAGGAGGATCTTCAGACTGCAATTCTTCTTGTTGTTTCTTCCCTTGCAAGTACTTCGTATGAATTTGAGCAACAACATCCAAAAGTTCTTTGCTAAGTTCAGAATCTTTGCTGATGTCTGAGCAAGCTTCACCAACTTTACTCATCAGAATAGCATATCTAACTGCATTGTGTGACTGATCTTCACCTGTAAGAAGCACCATTTCTTTCTTGCACTTATCAATTCTTTTTCTCTGAATGAAATAGTCCATCTGTCAACAATCAGCTTATCTGGAATATGGGTAATGTCAAACTGCGTAAAAAGTCTGAGGATATGGCAAGAAACAATACCATCATGCTCAAACTTCCCACAAAAACATTTGAATGAACCAGTACTAAGGTCCACATGGACTCTGAACGTTTCTCTTGTGAATTCTGGTTTTTCATACCTGATGTGTTTTTCCAAATCATACACTTTATCCTTCTCAATTTCTATAACTTTAAAAGCTGTTGAATTCACTAATTCTGTCAATAACTTCAAGTAGATTCCTCTGGTATATATTGCTGCTGCATGCCGTTCAACAAGCTGATGACTCCAAAAGACAGGAGTCTTCTCATTAGACAAGAATCTATCCTGGTTTTCTATGTGAATAACATTCTCTTGGAACAACACATACTGTTTCATGAAAGCCTCTATAGTATCTTTCCTCTTGATGTAGTCCTTGAAATTTGAGTTGAAGCTTTCACTCCGGCTGGTCGACCTTATGAAAGGGAAAAACACCCCTCGAAAATAAGCTAGAACAAAGAAGGTTCGGTTCTCCCACATCCTTTTGATGTGAGCATGTTCAGCACAGTTATACTTTAGCACAAATTTCTCCCATCTTTCTTCAAATTCCTCAACAGTAATGGACTACAATAAACACTTCATCATATGTTTTTCCATCTTTTCCCTTGTAGCCATGTAAGCACTCATGTTTTCCCGCACATTTTTAAATATATGCCAAAGACAGAACCTATGTAACACATCTGGAAATACTTGAGGAATAGCATCTTTCATCCCTGCATCTTGGTCAGTCAATATTATTCCTGGTTTTTTCCACTGCATGACCTCCATGAAAGTTTCAAACAGCCACACAAAAGTATCTGAAGTTTCATCTTGCAATAGCGCCCAACCAAACACAACTGTACTTCCATGGCCATTAATTCCCACTATAGGCGCAAAAGGCATGTTATACTTATTTGTGCTATAAGTGGTGTCAAATGAAATGATCTCACCAAACAACCTGTAGTTCAATCAGGAACGATCATCCGTCCAGAACAAGCTGAGAACCGTGTTGTCTGTATCTCTTTGCATCCTATAGCAGAAACCAGGAGTATCAATTTGTAGCTTCTCAATATACTGCAATGTCCATTCAATATCTGTGTCCTCCTTTTTACGCATCTGTTCTCCCTTTTTCAAATTATCCAGTTTCTTCACATCAAAGGTAATGTTTCCCAGCTTGCCACCACAAAGCTTTCTGAGTATGCTCATGATTCTTCTCGGTTTCACTCTGTGTTCTTGAAGCAATTTTGACAACATGATTTCTACCTCGTTCATGTTTCTGTGGCTTAAGAAAAATTTTGTAAGTGATGGAGACCTTACTAGATCATGGTTGTGCTCAAGACACATTGAAGCGATATGCCACTTGTCATCCACCAAGTTCACTGTTATATTCATTGGACAATTTGTCCCTTCAATAATGTTTCTTTTCCTTTTCCTCAAACCAGTGTTGATACTTGGTCTTTTCCTACTTTTATTGCACTGGAAATACAACTTCCTATTCTTATAATTCCTTCCTTTTATCATTGCGAAACCATTCAGCTGAGCATAAACATTTACAAATCGGGCAGCATCATCCAGTGTTGTAAATACTTTACCAATTTCTGGCACACTACCATTGTCTGCTTCATCTGGTGTAGGGAACACATACTCTTCATTCCCCGCACAAGCTATTGTCTCTTCATCAGAATCTGCACTCTCAGAATTTCCTTCGTAATCACATTCAGAATTCTGAACCAAAGAAAGTACCTGCAAAGGGAAGGAACACAAGTATTCAACATCAGAATAAGAATCTTTACAAAACAAAGTTAAAATATGAAAAGTCTATTTTTATTCTTTTCCCCAAGCATGCAAAAATCGTACCTCACAGCAAATATTTTCCACTTCTTCTGTTGTCGTCAAAGGTTCAATGTTCATGTTCTCACCAACACTGTCCTGTAAAGATTTATTTACATTTTAATACTCATATCACTTCTTAATTTAGTATATTTGCAAACAAAAGCACTTGCAGGTTTTCATTTTTTTTCTCACACTGACCTGCTTGCTCAAACTTAGCACTACTGCTGAAGATGATTCAGAAGCATTGTAGTTGTTATCATCATTTCTCCCCATTGACTGCAAAAAACAATGAAGATATACTTTCTGTCAAACACTACAACTGTATTCAAGATCTTGTCACACTTTTTGGTTGAGAAAAACATGTGCTACAATTATAATCACACTACCCACTTTGAAAGTACTTACAGTCTGTTCATTGTTATTTAACATTCGCAAAAGTTCGCTGATCATGTTTGGTGCATCTACTTCTACTTCTTTGTCAATGCCACCAAATAAATTGAACCCCATTTCAGCTTCTTGACTCTCAATCAGTTCCTGGACACCATTTTTGAGTGTGTTAAAGTTTAGTACTGCATATCATTTGCAACGAAGAAATGCATTTTAAATCATAGATCTCAAAGAACCAACCTCAGTTTCTTTCCTCAAACTTTGATATTGAACAAACTGATCAAATTCTTCCATCAAAGGACACCCCTAAGAGAAAAGTGATAGTAATTTAAAAGATCTTGTCATCTTAACTGAAACCCTGCAAAGCAATGATTGAATCAAGGACAGTCACTCACCACACTTGCAGGTTCTGCAGCATATTTTCCCATTGAACGTTCCAGCAGTTTGTTTTCATTGTTGGTCCTTCTCTTCTTCACTTCTTTTCCATTGGATGCAGTTCTTTTCTCAATTTGTTTCTGCATCCAGAAGAAAACATGACACATTCTCTCTTTTGAATTTTTCCTGGTGTTGTAGTCACTAACTTTTTCAATGAACACACTCAACTTCTATTTTTATAAACAAGAAATGTAGAGACTAACCTTCTTAGTAATCTTTTTCTCCGTACTTATTTCTTGCTGGTTAGCAAATTGCACAAAACTGCTTTCACCTTCCATCTGGATGATACCATAGGCTGCAACAAACAAGACAACACGTACTGCTTATTATGTATTTTCAGTGCACTTTGTCAAACTTGCAAATATGCGAAGTAAAATGAAATAGAGGATTAAACTACTTAACACATTAATACTTTATAAATATTGTGTATATGTGGTGATAAGTATTTGTAAAAAGAAACTTAGCTGGAATATGTCCAACATAAATAGGTAGAAGATAGATAGATGCCACTAAGGCAGAACCTTGCAAACATAGTTGGATCATTAATCATATTACTAGATTCAACTAAACAGCTCGGATATTCTCAAGTTTCAATGACTGGACAATTTCTTTGGTCTTCCTCATGTGTTTGAAAAAATGGCTTTGTATTCCTACAAATTTATCATGCACGTAACATACTGGAGCTCGGTGGGGCATCATCTACGTGCGTTTATTAGTCCTGTGTTTCACTTCTCTACTCTGCTGGCACTGTTTTCTTTTGTGACATTTGTTCAGGAAACATAGCAGCAGCCAGAGCAGCTTCAGAGTATTTTCTCTAAAACATGTTAGCAATTTTTGGGAGAACTAGCATTACATTGCCGCTACAACATCTGCAAGGCAGTGCTTGGAATAACTTTTCACTAGTTTAAGGACTGATTCAATGAATTTTTAAAAATCTAGTTGAAATTGAATCATAACAACAATTGCAACTCAGGCCATAGGAAATTCTTCAGAGCATTAAACTAGGTAATCATCAAGGTTCAATGACTGGCCAATTCTAGCTAGTCGTTAAACTAAGTACTTGTTCATCAGATCAACAGCAACTAACTGACCAATTCTACCTCTTACTATCCTAGAAACTTCAAGTAATTTTTCTTCCACTTCTTCCTCCTTTTCCCCCAACCAAACTTTCTTCAATGTACAACAGAATTAAGGAAAGGAAAGGAAGAAGATCAAGAAGAGAGGGCGAGGTATTCTACTACCTGTGCGCTCGAGCACGGCCGCTGGTGGAAACAGGATTTTAGGTGCCCTGGCGGCGCCGGCGCTACACTGCCACCGCCTCCTATCTCGTGGTTTGGTGGAACAGATCGGACCACGTACCCCCAGTTCTTATCTGGTCAGAGTTTTTTTTCCTCCTTTATTTTCTGTTCAGCAACAGACAAGTGGGACCGTCCACTTAGAACACTTTCCCCATTTCACTTCTCTGTTCTCTCCTCCCCTCCGCTCGCCGTCGCCCCTCCTGAGATCTGAAGTGTTGTTCACCGGTATTTCTCCGTTGGCTGAATCGGCTCCAAGCAAAAGGTTCCATCCCCTCTCCCTTCCGCCCTGCCTATGTTCTACTCGCCTCGAACCTCTTCATCTGTGTATATTTTGTTCAATCTTGCGGAAGTATCATCGTGATTAAGATCTTCTTCCAAGGATTGCAACTTAGATAGGTTGTTACTGCTGTCTTTTTTAGGTGCCTCTAACTACAACGCGTGTTCTAATGGGCTAGGGTTTGTTCTCATGGAATATTTTAGCAGCCATGTAGTTCGATTTGAACATGTCAGGAATAGTAGCCTTGTGGAAATACTTTTTGTTCATGCCAATTAAGATGTTTTTCCTGCTTACATTCACTAATTCCTAGAAGTACTATAACAAGTGCTTATTAGAAGATAATTTCAGTAATACTAGTCCTACAACACAGTGCTTATTAGAAGATAATTTCAGCATCTTTTTCCGATGGGGAACCAAAAAATGATTTTGGGATGGCCCTCAACGCATTGATGGAAGCATGAATGAAAAACAACGGTGCAGCTACAACCAACCCAGCAGTTCACTGCACTATCCGGGTTTGATTTGCCAGTCCGGGAGACCTTCTGTTGGTAGATGGCAACGGTGACGGCAACATAGGAAGATGCTGGTTACCATTTGCAGTCAAATTGTTGTTATCACGACGGGACTGATCAGACGATAGCTCAGCGGTAACTGTTTCATGTTCATAGCCTCTGAAAACTGTTAACTATTCCTGTCGCGGAATTGAAGGTTGTTGGTGCGGTCATCGTCGGGTGATCAATGAGCTGCAGTTTGTTAGTAGTTCAACACAGTGCTTACAATGAATGCATATTAGAAATTTGTGTTTCAATACTGATAGATAGTATCACTTCCACACCGAAGCAACTGCCATGTTTTCCTACTTTGAATTTCTCCCCTCTTAATTTCATTAAAACAATTAACGATACTCTATTCACTGTAGATGGAACAAGGATGTTCTAAGAAAGGAGAAGTAGAAGAGATTTTACATGGAGGCAAAAGATCCAAGGTAATGAAGATATGCTCTATAACATTCTCTGATATGTTTTGCTCAGTTCTCTAGTAGTACAATTATTGTTTATGTTTTGCTTTTTATGTACCCATTTCATTTCCCAAATCAATGAGTAACTATCTTCCATGTCCACACCCATTGTGCAATGATACAAAACTTCAGCAAATAGCAGTAGTTCTTTGCATTGTTGTTTCAACCTGAATATTTACTCTCTTTTTTGTCACCAGATGTTTTTTTCTTTATCTGGAGGCTCGTAAAAGCTTGAAAAATCTGTTTCCACTTTCAGGATTTTTTGACATTTTTGTACAAAACATGTAGTGGCTCCAAAACATGCTTGTCCAGCCAACTTTACTCTTCTTTGCCGTTCCTTACCAAGAACAAGTATGCATTGTTTAATCAAACTACTTATAGAGACACTATTTTGACTTGATAAGCTGTTGAATAGCTAGCAGATTACTGGCCCCTCTTGTGATCTTTTCTGCAGCCTACCTCTAGGATTCATGACGAAAAAGGGACATATTTTTTTTGAAAAATCCTCTAATATTTTCCTTTCTTCCTTTATTTTTTTTCCATGCAGTGCAATCAATTTGAGCATGTCGAATCATTTCTGAAGCTTGCATCTGAAATGAGTGATAGACACAAATAGTGTGTAGGTAGAATGGGTTTTCAAACATTCCTACAAATAACAAGCATATCCAATATTGACTCCATTTACCTATGGCTTTCAAACCATTTCAACACTACTTCTTGCTCCATTGAAATGGGAAATGGATTCAAATTCCCTATTACAACTTCAACTGTTCACAAGATTTTTGGTATGCCAATTGGTGGAGTTCCTGTCATCACGAAACCATCAGAAGCAACGTATGAATTCATCAAGCATGAGTTAGGAACAACTTCACCCACTATTGAGTACCTTTTCTCAATTATCAATGATGAACTTCCTGAAGATAAATACTGCCGAATCTTCATTCTGATACTACTGTCACTGTTTGTTGCACCTAATTCAAGTGGAGTTGTTACCAAGTTTGTCTACAATGCAGTAGTTGACATAGACAGTATTTCACAATATGATTGGTGTCTGCTATGTTTGAGCTACATGGTTTATTCAATCAAAAAAGCAAAACTAAACAAGGCAAGCACCAAAAAGTTCATTCCTGGAGGATGCAAATTACTTATGGTGGTAAGCTCATTTCCCACGACAAAATTTCTTTAATTTTTCTTTTTCTATGCACCAATCAATTTTTTGTCTCTGATTCACACTTGTCATTTTTTACCAAATCTGTCTGAATTTTGTTTTAAATGTCCGATATCCTATTTTGAGTTCCTCATAATAAGTGAATTGAAGTTCCCAAGCGTTGAACCAAGACTACCACTATGGTCGGCAAACATGCTTAATTCATACATGGCACTTGATGCGCTCCATGGCGAGAGAAACGAATATGGCAGACTACCAGTATGGCCTTGTTCTTCATAGATATTACTATTGCACATTACGTAGTTCTATTCCTTGTCTTTAATTTTCATTTTATAGTTATGGTACTACTTCAAAGTGCAATGGAACATTACATAAATATTTAACATCTTGTTCTTACCCAACAGATAAAACACATCTCCTCTACTCCATTCAATGATTCTGTTTTCATTGAACTTCCTGAAGAGATATCGCAGTATATTGAATCCAAATTCACAGATATTAGTATGACACAAGTAAGTTCTCTTGCTGCTTTTCATCTTTTTGAGCAACAACAAACTGACTTTCTCATTTTTTAAAGTTTGTTTAACAAGACGTACTCTCTCATTTCAACAGGACAAGATAATTCTTCAAATACAAGCTTAGAAATTCTACACGAATATCATTCGGAACTCAGCACCTACTCTAAAGACCTATGTAGATGACATGCATACTTCATTGCTCAAGACGTCGACATCTTCCAGCAGCCCAAACCTGCAATTTAAATCATCAGTTTCGGATAACACATTCAAAGTTCCTAGGACTAAACAATTGTTGGCTATAGAATCACCTCCAAACTTCCCAATGCTAACTGTCCCAACAATCGTTGATGAAGATAAACAAGTCAATGTCAATGAAATTCTTCAGCAATTGGTCAATCATTTCACTCAATCTCTGAACATAACCAACTCTAATTTCTCTCTATCTTTTAATGGTAATCTACCATCTTTCGAAGAGCTTGCTTGTCCGGAATTATTTGTGAAGACATCAAGTCGAAAAACAACACCTCCCACTGATGTTTCAGAAATGTTGCATCGTAAGTTTTTCTTTCATAGCTCTTCTAAGCATGTTTTTTCTCTGTGCCCAAATAGAACATGAATTAAGTAATGACAAATTTTTTCTACAGGATTCCTATCTGAATCAAAAACCCCAAAACAAAGAGTAGAAGAAACAAAATTTTGCTTTCCACTGTTCAGATTCTTATTACCAGGAGAGCATTTGGAAGGTCATTTCTCTTACAAACTTCATTTTATCCAAAGTAATTTTTTCAGACATGTAGATGAACTGAGTTGTTAAGATTTCTTATTCTTAATGTTCTTTTAAATTTTTTTGTTCAACTAGATTTCATTGATGCCGAACTGGATAAAGACTTGTTGCCTGATGAAAATGTAGTTGCATCTCAGAGTACTCTCAACAATACAATGCATGCCAATTCAAATGGAGAGGCTGGTACAGTCACTCAATATCAAGACACAGATTCTCCTTCATTTGATGCAATTACCAACTCAATTGAGTTAGTTCACAATGTTCCATTTGCATCTTGTTCCTCTAGTCAGTTCACCCTCTCAGCAAATCAGTATAGCATGCATTGCAATAGTCATGCCAATCCCAATGTTCCTGGAACCAAGAGCCCAATAAGGATAATGGATTTCCTATCACCAAAACTCTTCCCAAACAATATTGCCACACCTATTGAAGATTCTTTGCTAGTTAAAGCACTCGAACAACATGAAGCACATTCCAGCAAGTTTTCAAAACCAGAAACTTCAACCTGGCAACAACGTGTGAACAATTCTTTCAAATCTGCGACACTAGTCATTCAAGAACCAAAAATTCTGGGCAACAGGTCATCTTTTCAGATGGAATAGAGAATGATTTCTAACAAACATTGGTTGGACTACTTCCCAAATTAACTTTCAGGTATGTACAAAAAGCATATGAATTTTTATGTGATATGTTGTACATGATTCGAACATAAACAATTTTATATATGCTATCAATGCTTTTTTCTCATGTTTTATTTTCACTTTTCTTGATGATATTCTTCTGCCATTAATAGCCAAAGAATATTTGAGATTGAAGGAGTTTGGGTGGATCAGAAAACCATAACTCTATCATTCAAGCCTGGTGGTTGGATAAACCCTCGAGTTGTTGCCTGTTTTTCAAAACTAAAGAACAAAGAACAGCTAAAGCGAGGAAGAAAAGGCCTCCTACCAAACAGTGAAATAGTGGAGCACATAGTTAGCATTGACGACATGGTCAGCCTATTTTTTAAATTCTTTTCCTCTGTTTTCATTTTCACACCATTGAAATTTCCTTTTCTTAACTATCAATAATTTTCTGGGAAACAAACTTGCAGGAGAAGCTAATGAACCCAATGCTAAATCATTCAGATCCTGCAAAATAAACTAATCTTACAGGAAAGTAATGTTGGCTTTAGTTTATTGAATGCTTCCTTGGTAAGATAAGTTCTTTTTGTACAAACTGTTTCTTACTGATTTTTCTTGTTGAAAGAGGTTAGACTAATAGATTTTTCCTTTCCACAATTCCCTAGGTAAAAATGCCCGTATTCAAGGAAAAACATTGGATTTTAATCACTGCTAACTTCAGAGCCAAAATTTTTGATATCATGAACCCGTATTACAGTGCTGATACATTTCTACCAACAATTAGTGCGGTTATCTACAACTTCAAGGTCTTGTTTGCTGCTACATATGGAAATTCTACTTCTTTCAACATAGGTAATTTCGAATCAAGATTTGTACCAGCTCCCAAGGTCAATTTCAGGTGGGTTTTCCATGGAAATCTCCAGTTTTACAATATTTGTACCAGCCATGGGCAAATTTTTGGCTCTTTCTCCTAAAAAACAGATTAGAAGTATTTTAAATTCACAATAATTTCCATCTTGAGTATGGAACTGATTGTGCTATTTTATTTCACAGGTATGACTCAGGAATTTTCATTCTGCAGTATGTTAGCAAGTACAAAGGTCTTGAATTGCAGGGTTTCTCTAATGTAAGCTATAAACATTTTTTCCGTTTTTTGCTCATTACTTGGAACATATCAGGAATTAAACTGCACTTTTTCTAAAATACGGTAGGATGATTTACAAGCTCTACGTCAAAAATTCCTGTTTGAGATGTAACATGCAAGGACAATCAAATTCAACTGCCGTTAGTAACTTCTTTCCTGCAGCGACATGTAAGTTCTCTATTTTTTTTCCTCTCCTATGGAAACAAAAGAGATGTTATTTTCTTAGAGCCTGTTCTTTCATTCCAAACAGTGAAATTAATTTCTTCTAATCGCATTTATGTTTCTTCAAATTCTTCTTTCTATTCTCAAGGGTCTCATTAATACTGCCACCTTCAAGGGAAGTGCACTGCAAGATCCAACTCCAAGGAATACTTCCATGGCAAAAAAGTTTCCTTACCGATAGAGCAATTTTTTTTCTCTTGCTGGTCTAGTGATAGTTTCTTCCAAGACCATCAGCTGTAAACAATGTCCGAAAACAGCTGAAAAAGTATTGAATACAAGTAGTAAGACATGTACATTTTTTCAGTCTTTCATGACACCTTGGTGATACTATTATCAGTCAATTTCATCAAGTTGTAAGATCACCACTTTTTATGATAGTTTTAGAAGTACCAGTTTGTAATAAATGGAACCAGCACCTGGTTTCATAACATGGAACCAGCAACCATTGTTTAGTAAATTCAAGGTTTTTCTGTTTCATGTTTCTTTGGGAGATAGTTGAAACAGTGGAACAGTAGAAACTATACCATTCTTTAATTTACTACCATTGTTGAAACAGCAGAAAGAGAAGAAACAGAAGAAACAATGGAACCATTCTTTACTTTATAGCAGTAGAAACAATGTAAAACAGCAGGGACAGCAACCAGTGGAACAGCTTCGCGAAGCAGAAACAACGAAACGCTTGAAACAGTTCAAAAACAGTTCACGCGCGCCAAGCGGCCCACAAAGCCCGCCAGTCAGGTGCCCCTGTGTGAAGCCGCAACTAGTTGACGTAGAATGCGTCACATAGGAGTTCCCCCGACGAACCCGCTCGTCCCCGTCCACGTCGTTGGCAGGGCTCTAAGGCCGAACCCCGCGACCCCTCGGGCTCCCCACACCCCAACTCACCCCTCCCAGATCCACTCTCCCACTCCTCTCCCTCCTCGCTCGGTTCCACTTCGCACCACAGCCACCCCACGACCACCATGACCGCGGTGCCGTGAAGCTCGCGGCCACCGATGCCGCCTCGCCTCGTCTCCGTGCCTAGTCGAACCGCCGTCATCCACTACCTCTTCCACGCAAACGAATCGGAGCCGGGAGCCACCGCAGCGTCGCCCATGACGCCGTCCTCTTCCTCGGCCTCGCTAGCAAACCCCATCAATTCAGGCGCCATCTGCAGCTACTAACCCTCCGACGAGCCTTTCTTGCGCTCCTAGGTGAGCTCCCGCTCGAAACCCCTCTCTGCCCGTTTGATTTGGTGCCCGTAGTCACCGACGCCATGGGAACCGAAGCTCCTCACTGCCGGGCATGGCGCAGCCGCGGCCATAGCCGCTGCTGCTCGCGTCCAAGCTCGATGTCGTGCTCCTTGCCTTCTCCGCCTTGCAATGCGACCCCAACCTCCTCTCCCCATGCCCTGCATCGCCAATGGCCAAGCGTGCCCAAAGCCGCCACCGCTCCACTCGTCGCCGGCATCGAACCCGACCACTACAGCCCGCGACCGCACGGCCCCTGCTGCTGCTCCCCTTCGCCCCGGACCTCCAGTGCCTTGCCGGGCTCCATCACCCGCGCGCTACTCGCCTGCTGCCCTCCAATTGCTGCCTACCGCCTTCGCTCGCCGCTACCCCACTGCTTCTGCTGCCTTGCTACCGCTACGGCTCGCTATGCTGCTGCTCCTAGTTGCTGCCTAGCTGCACGCGCATCGCCTTCCCTGCTCTCGCTCATGCCCGCCTCGCTGCGGCTCCCGCCCGGCCACTTCCCCGCGGCCAGCCGCCGCACCTCACCCACAACTGCCGCTCGCCGCCGCTCAGCCTCTCCGGCGCCGCCTCGCACCCCCTCCCCGCACCGCTCTCCTGCGCCACTGACCAGGGGGGCCCGCGCCCTTTTTTTAAGAGATTTATTAAAATATTAATTAACTAATTAATCTTAATTAACGTAATTAAACTTGTTTAGTTAAAACTAATTAGCCTAATAACCTATTTTAGTCTAAGCAGTGTATGAAAGGGGGCCCCACCCCCTATTGACCGGTCAAACGTTGACTGGTCAACTGGGACCCCTGGACCCACTGTCATCCTCTGGTGCATTGCTGGGTGCACTGCACCGGGTGCACTGCACCGAGTGCACCTAGCAATTTTTTGTTTATTTTAGATTTAGTAATGATTTCAGGATTTGGTTAAAACTTTAGAAAATCATATCAAATAATCCGTAACTCGGATGAAAAAGTGTTATACATGAAAGTTGCTTAGAACGATGAGGCGAATATGAATACGTAGCATGTTCGTCCACCACACATCCCTAGCACAGAGAACACACAACTTTCTCCCTTCGGTTCATCTGTCCGAAAATGCAAAACACCGGGATACTATCCCGGATGTTTCCCCCCTTCACCGGTATCACATGTACCTACGTTAGGTCACCCCTAGCATAACGTATTGCCGCATCTTGCTTTGTGTTACATTTGATTGCTCTGTTATTTATTGTGTTCCCCCTCCGTTACTTATTTCTGGTAGACTCCGAGACCGCTGCTGATGTCCGTGTGTTCGGCTACATCGAAGATGACCCCTCCTTGCCAGAGCAACCAGGCAAGCCCCCCTGATCACCAGATATCGCCTATTCTTCTCTCCATTGCTTGCATTAGAGTAGTGTAGCATGTTACTGCTTTCCGTTAATCCTATTCTGATGCATAGCCTGTCATTGTTGCTACAATTGTTGATACCTTACCTGCAATCCTAAATGGTTAGTATAGGATGCTAGTTTATCATCAGTGGACCTACATTCTTGTCAGTCTGCCATGCTATACTATTGGGCCGTGATCACGTCGGGTGTTGGTCACGGGTATATACTATACATATTACATATGATACATGTCATGACTAAAGTCGGGTCGGCTCGTTGAGTACCCACGGTTGATTCACGAATTGGGGGCTGAAATGACATACTTTCCCGACGGCCCTATGTGTGGATCTTTGTGGCGGAGCGACGGGGCAGGTTGAGACCACCCAGGAGAGAGGTGGGCCTGGCCCTAGTCGGCATTCGCGGTTACTTCAAGATAACACGCTAAACAAGATCTTGGTATTTGATCTGAGTCTGGCCACTGGCCTATACGCACTAACTAACTACGCGGGAATAGTTATGGGCACTCACATCGTGGTATCAGCCGAAGCCTTCGTGATGTCAGCGACTGAGCGGCGCGCGCCGGGTTGGACCGCGTAACGCAACTTCCTTTGTAATGGAGGTTGTTAGGTCTGCTCACTGGCCATGTACGCAACGTGCAGGTGTGCAATAGGCGATGGGCCCAGACCCCTGCGTGCATAGGATTTAGACTGGCGTGCTGACCTCTCTATTGTGCCTAGGTGGGGCTGTGACGTGTTGATCTTCCGAGGCCGGGCTTGACCTAGGAAAGTGTGTCCGGCCAAAGGGGATCGAGCGTGTTGGGAAATGTGGTGCACTCCTGCAGGGAAGTTTATCTATTCGAATAGCCGTGTCCCTTGGTAAAAGGACGACCCGGAGTTGTACCTTGACCTTATGACAACTAGAACCGGATACTTAATGAAACACACCCTTTCAAGTGCCAGATACAACTCGGTGATCACTGTTTTGAGGAAGATATAATAAGGCTTATGTGTGATAGAGCATATCATATCACGGGGTTTGGATGCACCTGTGAAGTTTGCACCACGTCTTAATGTGAGAAAGGGCAATGCACGGTACCGTAGAGGCTAGCAAATTGTGGAAAGGTAAGAGTGCGTATAATCCATGGACTCACCTTAGTCATAAAGAACTCATATACTTATTGCAAAAGTTTATTAACCCTCGAAGCAAAGTACTACTACGCATGCCCCTAGGGGGATAGATTGGTAGGAAAAGACCATCGCTCGTCCCCGACCGCCACTCATAAGGAAGAGAATCAATAATAAATCATGCTCCAAATTCATAGCATAACGAGAGACTATACGTGCATGCTCCCGGAATCACAAATATTAACACCAATATTCTTACTAACCACAACCATTTACTAGTACCTCCCACATATTACATCTCTATATCGCAAAACTATTGCAAGGAATCAAACATATCATATTCAGTGATCCATATGTTTTATGTAGGATTTTATGACTAACCATGCAATTGACCAATTCTTATTGACTCTCTAAATAGATATAAGTGAAGCAAGAGAGTTTAATTCTTTCTACAAAAGATCATGCTCTAACAAATATAAGTGAAGCAAAAGAGCATTCTTCAAATAACGGTTTTCTATGTGAAGAGAAACAGGCAATCCAAACTTCAAATGATATAAGTGAAGCACATGAAGCATTCTATAAAGCCACACTCAAAAGATATAAGTGAAGTGCAATGAGCATTCTATAAATCAACCATGTACTATCTCATACCAGCATGGTGCATAAAACAAAAGTGAAAACTAAATGCAAAAGATGCTCCAAGATTCACACATATCACATGAACGAAACGAAACCGAAAACATACTGATACTTGTTGAAGAAAGATGGGATGCCTTCCGGGGCATCCCCAAGCTTAGACGCTTGAGTATACTTGAATACTTACTTGGGGTGCCTTGGGCATCCCCAAGCTTGAGCTCGTGCCTCTCCTCCTTCTCCTCATATCGAGACCTCCTCGATCTTTAATCACTTCATCCACACAAAACTCAATAGAAAGTTCAGTAAGATCCATTAGTATAATAAAGCAAATCACTACTCTAAGTACTATTTCAAACCAATTCATATTTTGTTTTTGCATTGTAGCTACTTTAATATAACTTTTTCATGGCTTATACCACCGTTAAAAATGGATAATTTCATGAAAACGAGCAAAACAATGCATCAAAAACAGAATATGTCTTAAACAGGACAGACTGTAGTAATCTAAACATTCACCATAGCTCTGGTACTCCAAAAATTCTGAAAAAATTAGGAAAAATAAAAAAATTTGTATAGAAAGACAGTGCAAAATTTTTGAGAACCATTTGATGTCCCAGTAAGAAAATGTAAAATCGAGCACTACAGCCAAAGTTTCTATTTTGCACCGAACAAACCAACAAGCAATCTAAATATCCTAAAGGAAAAACTTGGCACATTATTTTTATAATACAATGTAATTGTACAAGGGGATAATTATTTTTGTTGATAAGTTTCTGTAATTAAGATTTACAAAGTTTCCAACAGCGTGAACAAAGTTCAAGGCATGCTCCTGCTTCCACGGTGCTCATCGTTCTCACTTCCACTTTTCTTTTTGTGAAGTTTTAAGTTACCCTCTATATTTATTGTTTTTAAACTATATAAAAGCACTCAACAAAAATAAATGACTCTCTGAAACTTCTGGGTTGTCTCCCTGGCAGCGCTTTCTTTAAAGCCATTAAGCTAGGCATAAAGTGCTCAAGTAATGAATCCACCCGGATCCCAAGGTATATCAAAGCCAATTTGAATTAACAATGATTTTTCATTTAGTAGTGAGCACAAAGCAACATATATCAAGAAATGATGAAGTCTAACTCTCTTCCTATGCATCGGCATGTCATACAAGAACAATTCATGCACATCAAGTAAAGGCCAATACATAGCATAAGCAGTTTCTTGCAATTTTATCGTGTTGGAAACATAAAGAGGTGGAGATGTAGTTCCTCTCTCATAATAATTGCAAGTAGGAGCAGAAAGCACATGCATATTATATTCATCAAAATCATCATGCGCAACTGTAAAAGGCAACCCATCAATATAATCCTTAACAAGAGCGAACTTCTCCGATATAGTGTAGTTGGGAAAATTCAAAAAGATAATAGGACTATCATGTGTGGGTGCAATAGCAACAATTTCATTCTTAATATAAGGAAAAATAGCAATTTCATCTCCATAAGCATCATTTAAATTGGCATCATGGCCACAAGCATAGCAAGCATCATCAAAAAGGGATATTTCAAATGAATCAACAGGATCATAGCAATTATCATGGCATTCATCCTTTGGTAAGAACAAAGGGAAATTAAACAATGTATGATTTGAAGAGTTACTCTCATTAGAAGGTGGGCACGGGTGATCAATCCGGTCTTCCTTCACTTGTTCTTCACTCTCTTCATCATCTTTTTCATCCAATGTGCTCACAGTTTCATCAATTCCTTCTTCCATACTCCTGCAAAATATTAGTCTCTTCTTGCACATTGGAGACTTTCTCAATAAATGCATCAATATCGGAATTGTATTTATAATTATCATAGCAATATTTAAGGATAGAAAAATTTTCAGGTCTATAAACTGCGTCATAAAAATCTTCAAACTTTTCAAACAAAGATTCAATTTCATAAGCACCCTTAGAAGCAACAAAATCTTCTATTCGTTCCACATCATAGTAATCATATATACCTCTAGCATAAGAAGCCAAGGTTTCATTATCATTAAATTCACATGAAAAGGGAAGATGTGGAGCATTCATCCTAGAGCAACAAGTATAATCATATCTCTGGCATAAATCCCAAGCATACCAATGCAACATAAGAATTTGATCCCATAAAAGTTTTCCCTTTTAAGTCAAGCGATAATCCCTAAAGTATTCGTGTTGATCCAATGTTACTCCCATTATCAAGTTGAAAGGGGTTTTCTCAGGATTATCAAAGTAGTGCATAATATCTCTCACATAACGAGCATCGAGGGTTTTAGGAGGTTCCCCATCTCCATGAGTAGCAAGTACAACTATTTTTTTTGGTGTTTCAAGTTCCATATCCATTGCTAAAGATAGAGAATAACTTAGAATAGGAAATAAAAACTACTTAGTGATGAAGAGAACAAGCACATACGAGAATATTCACCCCACACTATTGCTCACCGGCAACGGCGCCAGAAAAAGGTCTTGATAACCCACAAGTATAGGGGATCGTTTGTACCCTTTTTTGATAAATAAGAGTGTCGAACCCAATGAGGAGCTAAAGGTAGAACAAATATTCCCTCAAGTTCTATCGACCATCGATACAACTCTACGCACGCTTGACGTTTGCTTTACCGGAAACAAGTATGAAACTATTTTGTAGGAATAAATCTATGAGTACTTTGTGGGAATAAAACTATGGATAAATTGCAAGGTAATAAAAGTGGAAAGCTTTTGTCAATAAGAAAGTCATTTGTCCCTAGGCAATCGATAACAAGTACCGGTAATCATTCTTGCAACTTTATATGAGGGAGAGGCATGAGCTAACATACTTTCTCTACTTGGATCATATGCACTTGTGATTGGAACTCTAGCAAGCATCCGCAACTACTAAAGATCATTAAGGTCGTGAAACCCAACCATATCATTAAGTATCAAGTCCTCTTTACTCCCATACGCCATAGCCCACCTATCCGCGTTTAAGTTTCTGTCACTCTCGTAACACTGACAATAAGAAAACCATGAACATATTGCAACACCCGACAGCGAGGGCCCCTCAAGTTTGCGCGAGAAGGAGGGCAGCACAGGATAGCACGATAAATAAAATATACAATCATACCAACCAAGATCACGATTAACTGACAGGACAAAACAGATCTACTCAAACATCATAGGATAACCATAGATCATTGGGAAATAATATATGGATTTGAGCACCATGTTTAAGTAGAGATTACAGCGGGGGGAAGACGTGTTACACCGCTGCATAGAGGGGGAGAAAGTTGGTGTTGACAGTAGCAAGATTGTTGATGTAGATCGCCGTCCCAATCGTTACCCCCGGCGGCATTCCGGTGCCACCGGAAGCGAGGGGGAGAGAGCCCCCCTCCTTCTTCTTCTTCCTTGGCCTCCCTCTAGATGGGAGGTGGGTTCCCCCCTCTGGTCCATGGTCTCCATGGCAGCGGAGGGGTGGGAGCCCCTCCGAGATTGGATCTCCCTCTCTATTCTCTTCTATTTCGTGTTCCCCAGATCTGGCCGAAAACCATTTCTTATATTCTTGGAGATCCGTAACTCCGATTGTGCTAAGATTTTAACATGATTTTTTCCGGATATAAGCTTCCATGCGCCCGAAGTAGAGGTCCAACCAACGTATGAGGTGGGCACAACCCACCACCACGCGCTAGGGGCCTCTGGCGCGCCCTGATGTATTGTGCCCTATGGGCCTCCGTTTGCGGTGATTCCAACTCCCAAAAATCACATATATTCCAAACTAATTCTCTGTAAATTTTCATCGTGTTTGGACTTCGTTTGATATGAATACTCTACGATACAAAAAACATGCAGAAAACAGGAAATGGCACTTGGCACTGGATCAATAGGTTAGTCCAATAAATCATATAAAAAGTTGCCAGAAGTATGTAAAACTTGTATAATATTGGCATGAAACAATAAAAAATTATAGATATGATGGAGACGTATCAGCACATGCCAAGGGAGAGTCACATCCAAACGAGGCGGATCCATCGTGTGCGGCTTAACCGGCGCTCCAGTCACAGGAGCTTCAGCCGCCCGGTTCACCATTGGCGGGTCATTGGTACCTGCACCTGGCGTGTTGAAAAGATTTCTCGCATCATAAACCAGGGGTAAACGACTCTGGTGCCTCCTCCTCATGACCTCGTTTGAGGCACTTTGATCCAAGGTGAGCCGGAAAGAGTCTGCTTCAATCCGTTGTGCCTGGGCATCCAAAGCAGCTTGCTTTGTAGCCATCCTAGTGTTCTCAGCTGCCAGCTCCTCCTTGGCTTGAGCTATCTCATCTCATAGCTTCGCCACATCCACCTTGTGTTGTTCCTGGTTGTCCGGGGTTACCTCCACCCCCATCAAAGTCACCAAAGCCTCCAATAACTCTGTCAAAGCTTGAGCCGGTGGGCGCGCAGTGCCAGTAGCACCAACCGTTGCCACAGCAGTTGAGCTAGAGGTCAGCAACGATTCTTGAACCAAGCACCAGCTATGTACCAGCCATGAAGATCGCCACCCTGTTCGACGACTCATAGGGGTCCGGAATACTGTCGCCATCAGAACAGCCCCCAAGCCGGCCGTCTTGCAGTTGATACATTGAGTTGGTCTCACCGGTTGACAACTCACCATCAGAGTAGATGGCCGTCTCACCGCCAAACATAGATCCTGCCTCAAGTTCTGCCCCATGGATAAAACCAACAAAGGCGTGCTTCACGGCAGGTTGAACTCGGGTGGGTCGTGCACGCTGAGCCGTCTCGATGATGTCGGTGCAGGTGTCCGGCTGAGCGCCTGGTTCGCCGATCTTGCCGATGAAGACGTGGATTCCGCCTAAGGGGACCCGGTACCCATACTCAATTGAGACGGCCTCGGGGCCCTAGCCTGCATCGTCGATGTAGAGCTTGCCGTGATGACTCTTGGTCATCCGGGCCACATCGTATCCCTTGATCCCTTCGAAGCTGCCCTTCAAGAACTCAAAACCTCCATGCGCTGGCCCCACAATGGGGGCCAACTGTCATGGACTTGACACGGCAAATGTCCTAGCGGAAAGACTTAGTCGTGGAGCCATCGCAAGTAGGTTAGCTTAAAGGGGTTAAACAGGACAAAGGACACATGGAGTTTATACTGGTTCGGCCCCTCGCAATCAAGGTAAAAGGCCTACTCCAGTTAGGGTTGTATTTCTTGGGTTTGGATTACCAAGGAGTGAATACACTTGACCTAGTTATCGATCTCTTGTTTCTTGCCTAAACCACCGCCGGGTCGTCCCTTTATATACACAGGTTGACGACCGACGGCTCACGGAGTCCTGGACGGCTCATACGCAACGTGTCTAGCTCAGTGACTAATTAAACTTGCCTTACAATACAAGTTACACATATGGCGGTTCATCCTCTTGGGCCTCAAGTCGCCTCTGGGTCTTGGGCCGTCAACGGGCTTGTATGATCTGCCATCTTCACTGATAAGCCACCAGTGGTATGACCCGGCCCCTCCTGGGCGGTTCAAACACAATATTTATATCCCCAACAGTGCTGGTCCTTTCAGCTTTAGAGGGAGGTATTTAATGGCGTGGAGATCATCTCCGCGAGCCATGTGAATGTGGAGAAGAAAATCATCTATCCATACAGCGGGATCCGTCATTCCATCATGTTGCTCGATGTTCACGGGTTTAAACCCTTTCGGAAATTGGTGCAGCATTACCTCATCGGTAAAGCACATAGGGTGTGTGGCACCTCTGTACCGGGCGACGGAGTTCGGATGACATCTGTGTTCTGTGCTGATCCCGGACTTGGTTATGTTTGTTGTGCCAGGCTTGATTGCCATCATCTCATGCTGGGGCACGTCCTCTTGATCCATAGATTGATCTAGTCTTGCTGGCTCTATTGGTCTGGTCCTGACGTAAGTCGTACGTGTAGCCCGGAGCCGCTGTCTTCCTGCCTCTATGGCGAGGGGACGCGGGCTGGTGTTCGGCATGAATAGTCATTTTATCCCGTCCACGTGGTGTTCGGTCCCGTATTTCAACCTAATTGTATTTTGACGGTATTGGTGCAAGGGCCTTGTTGTCGAGTTGTGGCAGTAGCTTGCGTTTTTGGTAACTCTTTGTTGGGCGCTCAAAGCCATATCCTTCTTTGGCAGCTAGGACCTTAGTCCATCTGTCGTTGAGCGTATCCTGTCCGGCTTTAATCTGCTGATGTTTATTTTTCAGGCTCCGCGCGGTGGCGATAAGCTGTCGCTTGAAGAGTTCTTGTTCGAGGGGATCTTCTGGGACGATGAAATCTTTGTCACCGAGGTTAATCTCCTCTTCGGAGACAGGTATGTAGTTACTATCTTCCGAATCCTTGTGATCGGCGGGTTTTTCGGGACTGAATTGACCCTCTTCCCTTTCATCCTGCTCGAACACTGGCTCTACGGGGCTTTTAGGGTCTTCGGCATTCTTCGGAGTGTCATTGTCTCTGATGCCGGTGTTGCTTTCCCTTCCTCGACGTGATCGTGAGAGGCGCCGCTGACGTCGGCGTTTCGGTGGTTCATTGACGTGCTTATCCTCATCTGGATCTTGAGTGCCGTCATTGTCTTTTTTATCAGGGGTGTCCACCATGTATACATCGTAAGTAGTAGTGGTCGTCCAATGCCCAGTGATGGGTGGGTCTTGACCTGGTTCGGTTTTGACATCGTCGTCCATGCCATCGATGTCTTCAGAAGCGTAGTCTAGTATGTCGGTTAAGTCCTCGACAATGACTACTGAGTGGATGGTGGGTAGGATGTAAAATTCCCTAGTCTCAGCCCCCAGTACGAACTGGGCATAGTTTAGAGGTGACACCTCTATGATGGCGAGTGTCGGTGTCAAAACTGGCAGATCTCGGGTAGGGGGTCCCGAATTGTGCGTCTAAGGTGAATGGTAACAGGAGGCGGGGGACACGATGTTTACCCAGGTTCGGGCCCTCTCGATGGAGGTAATACCCTACTTCCTGCTTGATTGATCTTGATGATATGAGTATTACAAGAGTTGATCTACCATGAGATCGTAGAGGCTAAACCCTAGAAGCTAGCCTATGGTATGATTGTATGTCATCCTATGGACTAAACCCTCCGGTTTATATAGACACTGGAGGGGGCTAGGGTTACACAGAGTCGGTTACAAGGGAGGAGCTCTACATATCCGTATTGCCAAGCCTGCCTTCCACTCCAAGGAAAGTCCCATCCGGACACGGGACGACGTCTTCAATCTTGTATATTCATAGTCCAACAGTTCGGCCAAAGGATATAGTCCGGCTGTCTGGAGCCCAACTAATCCAGGACTCCCTCAGTAGCCCCTGAACCAGGCTTCAATGACGATGAGTCCGACGCGCAGATTTGTCTTTGGCATTGCAAGGCGGGTTCTTCCTCCGAATACTCCATAGAAGATTTTGAACACAAGGATAGTGTCCGGCTCTGCAAAACAAGTTCCACATACCACCGTAGAGAGAATAATATTTCCACAAATCTAATCTACTGACATGTTAGCAACATGACATCATACCACGACCCGGTCATTATTCGAACTATTTTTCTCAACCAGCACTGCACATATCGTGAGGCGGTTTTCTTGACACGCCTTGTCAAAGCAGAGATCGTGTCCTCTTATCACAGGATTCTCATCAATACGGGTATGGGTAACCCAACCGCGCCATCAATTACGGCATTCGGGGAATAAGCGATTTTACCAGGTAAGTGGGGAGGCACATCACCTCTTCCGCCCTTATAAAGGGACAGAGATTCACCCTTTTTACCCACAACTTCTTCCTCTTTGCTTATCCATTCTCGCACACTCGAGCTCCAGCGCCCAAGTTCGCGTCTTTCTCCTCAAACCACTCCAAGCATGTCCGGAGCGGGAGGCAAGTGGATGGTCTCCTCCGTCACGGAGGAGAACATCACAAAGCTACGGGAAGCCGGATATCTGGCCGCGGACATCGTGCACCAGCTGCCAGATGCGGGGCAGATCATCCCTACGCCCGAACCCCATGAGACGGTAGTTTTCCTTACCCACTTTGTCCGCGGACTGGGATTTCCCCTTCACCCGTTTGTCCGCGGGCTCATATTCTACTACGAGCTGGATTTTCATGGTCTGGCCCCCAATTTCATCCTTAACATCTCGGGGTTTATCGTCATGTGCGAGGCCTTCCTCTGCATCAGGCCCCACTTCGGCCTGTGGCTGAAGACCTTCAATGTTAAACTAAAGGTGGTGGTCGGCCAACAAGCAAAGTGCAGAGGTGCCATGGTGGGCAAAATGCCTAACGTCACCTGGCTCGAAGGCTCCTATGTGGAGACCATAAAGGGGTGGCAATCGAGGTGGTTCTACATCATCGAGCCGCGCGACACCAACTAGGTGGCAGCCCCCGAATTTCGATCCGGAATCCCCACGCGGCTCACTTCCTGGAAAGAGAAGGGCATGTCCTGGGGTTCCCTGGTAGAGCTGACCGGACTCCAGACCTGCATGAAGAACATGATGAGCAAGAAAATCAAGCTCATCAACGTGGTCCAGGTCATGCTCTTCCGCCGGATCCTCCCGTGTCAACGACGGGTATTCAATTTGTGGGAGTTTGACCCGGCCAAGCACCAGACGCTGCGAGAGCTCTTCGACACGACGCACAAGGACGTCTGGAAGGTGCTGTTCAAGGGCGTCGAGGTATCTCCTCCCCTTATCGAGGACTGCGGACTCAGCGCAAAGCGCCATGCCAATCCGGTAAGTTTTTATATCTCACAGGATATTTATTTGCCCCAGTTTAATCATGTGCGGGATCTAAGCTTCCATGCCATTAATAGGACTGGGTAGAGACAACAGAGTAGATTGATTGCCCAGCCCCCCTGCCTGAAGATCCTGCAGATGTTCTCCTAACGGAGATGCTGGTTCTGGCGCCTTACGAGGTGCCGGTGAAGAAGGCCAACAAGAAGGCCACGAGGACCCGGAAGGGTCTCCGGCGCAAGGTTATATCAGACTCATCGTCCGATAACTCCGAAGCGCACTCCTCCCATGAAAACGAGGAGGAGGAAGAGGAAAGTTCTCCCCCCTAGTCGAGGGAGACAAGAAAAGGAAGGCCGCCCCAACCGGGGAGGCCGAAGGGTCCAAGAAGGGAAGGACCCTCCTTCCGGACTGCTCCACGACGGCCGACTACAGCGGCGATGAGTGGTTACCCAGGGACAAGCCCTTGGCAAAGTCGTAAGTATCCGGATACCATAGTAATTAATGGTATGTTTTATTGCACTGCTTCTCCTTATGCTGAATATGATTATGCAGTCCATCCCGAGCCCGTCTCGACGTATCTTCGTCGGACGGTTCTTTGGACTCGTCGGATATGAATAGCGATTCACTTCCAACCACCTCCACCCCTTGCCCTACGGACAACGTCGAGGTGTTGTCTCAAAAGGCACCGAGCCGAGGGGAGGTAGTCCTAGGGGCTCCTCAAGGCGACCTTTCGGACCCTAGGCGCAAAGGGAGCAAGACTCCCACGGGCTCCAAGTTCAGCCCCAGCCGAACACTGCGCCGGAACTTTCGGTGGTTCTGGACTCCGGCAGGCGATCCCCCATTAAGAGGGGCAAGCCGCCCGTGCCGGTGGCCTCTGTACATCCAGAGGCACCGGACAACTTGCTGGAAGCGCTTCACGGCGCTTCCATCGATGAAGAGCACCGCACTATCATGAGTGCGGTGATCGAGAAAGTTTAGTCCGCCAAAAACGGACTAACCGAAGCTTGTGCCAGCCTCCTAACAGGCTTTTAGGTAAGCAATCAAAATATAGGAAAATATTACCGCATAGACAATAGCCCCTGATGCTTTGTTTGGCGTTCGCGAAGAAAGGCCGAATAGAGGATCAAATAATGACTCGGGAGTCTAATCAAAATATGTCTATGTGCATACACAGGCTTCACTGCTGGCCGCTGCCGCACATACTTCAGAGGTCACTGCACTGAAGCAGGACCTTGAGCGGTCCGAGGAAGAGCTCAGCCTTACGAAGAGGCAGCTCGAGGAGAGAAAAGTTAAGCAATACCTTGTCTATATATTAAAAAGAAATTCGGTTGTAAAGTAATAGGATCATCATGAATTTGCCAGGGGCCACGACCGAGGTGGCGACCCTGAAGAAGGCGCTGCCCGAGGACGAAGACAAAGTGGCCAAGGAGCGCATTGAGCGGGAAAATCCAGAAGCCCGGGTAGGCGAGGTGTACCAAGAGCTCGAGGATCTCGCCAAAAACACGAGTCCTTGGAGCTTGACTCTAAGACGCGAGAGTCCGAGCTTGCGAAGGCGCTCGAAAGCGTATGGAGCGCCAAGGCTGAAGCCCACAAGGCCCTCCAGGAGATTGATGCGGTGAAGAAGATAGCAGCGAGTAAGGCATTCATTATGCAAATCAAGCATGTGAAGGGAACTTTCCTTTTACTTACCCGAGTTCGGAGCTCTCCCGGAGCGTTCGTAGATATTCCCCACAGTGTACTGGATGCCGCGGAGTTTTACCGAGCTGAGGAGGGGAGCTTGATGGAAAAGTTATTTTGGTCTCAGTATACTGGGACCGAACACCCAATGCCCTTGAGCGACCAGCTGAAGCAACTGGTCGAGCTTCACAAGGCGGCCGAACAGGCCATGAAGGGTCTTATAGTCCGGATGTGGCCTGGCGATCCCCTGCCTAGCAGCTACTTCGGTTTGGTGAGGCGGCTTGTGGATGCCTGCCACGGCATGAAGTCATAAAGCGGTCCGTCTGCATCGAGGGTGCGCGTAGGGCTTTTGCCCGGGCGAAGGTGCACTGGGCAAAGCTGGACGCCATAAAGCTGGTGAAGGAGGGGCCGCCGAAGGGCAAGGAGCATCGCTGCCCCGAAATGTATTATGACAGTGTCCTGAAGGGTTCCCGCCTTGTGGCGGAGGAATGTGCTAGAGATGTAGTTTTTAAATGAACATGGTCATGTGATCCTGTAATGTGAAACGAGTTCATTTGCGCTATGCAATGCGTTTTGAATTAAAAATATTACCTTCTGCACGGCCGTTTATAAAATCTGAGAGTTGGCCAATCCTCGGCTTCTGCCCCCATGTAACTAGTACTGGGGTGTTCGGGATAAACCTGAGCACTCTTTATCCCAATTTTGGGTCCTTCGAGGGAGGTGTTCAACACAAGGAACCAGGCAATCGGACTATAAGGCTTTATCACTCTCACTTAGCCATAGAAGTCTACAATTTTAAATTTTGGCGAAGCCCCTAGTATTCGGAAGGCCGAATTTGGGGCGCTATATACGCCTAAGTCGGGCAAGGCCGACTCCTCGCCTGAAGCGGAAAAAGTCTTTAAGGACTTGAGACCTCTCGAACAGCTACCAGCTCTCGCCTTATCATGAAAGTCAGTTTTCGGCTTTCTCTACTGAGGTGCTCGTCCGGAAGAACTGGGACACAATCGCAGTAGTTCTCCCAGCGCTACCTTAGCTGATATAGCAGAACGTAAGGTACCAAAACATGGGAGCCGGGCAAACCCAACTATTGACCCAAGACATGATTCGGAGCTGATGCATATAATGTTATAAGTTCGGGGTGCCGCACTGTCCAAAGTGTTCGTACTTCTCACACCGTATTATGGGGTAAACGAAATCCCCTGGCGTACTGACCGTACCAGAATGTACGGGTGCAAGTTGTCATAAATGAACATATAAGAAAAAGGGATGGATAATGCAATAATAGACTAATGCTATGCATTGTTATTTAAATAATACGTTGAAGAGTACTGATACAAGTAGTGCAATAAGCAAAAAATAGGACTATTTGACATGTCCTATCCAAGGGCAAGCTGCATATGGGTAGTAAAAAGCGGGTATATGGATTGTTATTAGAGACCACCTGGGGGTTCCCTTGTACATCTTAGCTTCTTGCCTCCTTGGTTGTTCCTTCTTGTAATGTGTCCGGCAATCATACTGCCGGAAAGGGCTTCCAGAGAGTAAGGTCTTGAAAGAGAAAAAATGATAAAGGTGTGCAGCCCCTAGGGCGGTTAAGCCGCATTGCGGGACGTGCCCTGATCGTGTCCCCGCCTATGCCCATGGTATTTTTAGTGCGTAATTATGTACGCGCGGCACGGATTTCGTTGCTTGACTGGGACTGGGACGGGGGCCGAATTGCTGGGCGAGCTCTGAACGTGCCAGGCGATCCTGTTGCAGGTTACTCCGGACTCGCTTGATGGTGTACGGGGGCTGTATCGCCGAATTGGCGGTTTGCCTTAAAAGGCTGCTTTGTGCTTCTGCTGCGAGGGCCGCAGTGTGCTCTTCCGTGCAGAGTGAGCGTTCTGTGTTTCCATTGACTATTATGACCCCCTAGGTCCTGGCATCTTGAGCTTGAGGTATGCGTAATGCGGTACCGCATTGAATTTTGCAAATGCGGTTCGCCCGAGCAGTGCGTGATAGCCACTGCAGAACGAGACGATATCGAAGATTAACTCCTCGCTTCCGAAGTTGTTCGGAGATCCGAAGACCACTTCCAGTGTGATTGAGCCGTGCAATGGGCCTCTACACCTGGGATGACGCCCTTAAAGGTGGTTTTGGTGTGTTTGATCCTCTAGGGATCTATACCCATTTTGCGCACTGTATCCTGATAGAGCAGGTTCAGGCTGCTGCCGCCGTCCATAAGGACTCGAGTGAGGTGAAATCCGTCTAGGACCAATGCGGCGGATCCGCCATGACGGATACTAGTGGGGTCGTCCTTGCGATCGAAGGTGATCGGACAAGAGGACCATGGGTTGAACTTTGGGTCGACGGGCTCCATCGCATAGATGTCCCTTAGTGCACGCTTCCGTTCCCTCTTGGGAATGTGGGTTGCGTATATCATGTTCACCGTCTTCACTTGTGGGGGGGGGGGAACCTCTTCTGTCCTCCCGTGTTCGGCGGCCGGGGCTCCTCCTCGTCGTCACTATGCAGCCCCTTGTCCTTGTTTTCGGCATTCAACTTGCCGGCCTGCTTGAACACCCAGCATTCTTTGTTGGTGTGATTTGCTGGCTTATCGGGGGTGCCGTGGATTTGACACGAGCGATCAAGTATGCGATCCAAACTGGACAGGCCAGGAGTACTTCTTTTGAATGGCTTTTTCTGCTGACCGGATCTAGAGCTTCTGAATCCGGCATTGACTCCCGTATCATCGGCGTTATCACCGTTCTTGCAGCGCTTGTGTCTGTTACGACATGGTCTGCCGTTGGCATATTTGGTATTCGAAGTGCCCGGATTCCTTGATGTGTTGTTGCTGCGAGCCAGCCAGCTATCCTCGCCCACGCAAAAGCGGGTCATGAGTGTCGTGAGGGTTGCCATAGACTTCGGCTTCTCCTGGCCGAGGTGCCGGGCGAGCCACTCGTCACGGATGTTATGCTTGAATGTCTCTAAGGCCTCTGCCTCCGGACAGTCGACAATTTGGTTTTTCTTAGTTAGGAACCGTGTCCAGAATTGCCTAGCCGATTCCCCTGGCTGCTGAGTTATATGGCGCAAGTCATCAGCATCCGGTGGTCGCACATAAGTGCCCTGGAAGTTGTCAAGGAATGCGTCTTCCAAATCCTCCCAACTGCCGACGGAGTCTGCTGGCAAGATATTCAGCCAATGTTGAGCTGGTCCTTTGAGTTTTAGTGGGAGGTACTTGATGGCACGGAGACCATCACCGCGAGCCATGTGGATGTGGAGGAGGAAATCCTCAATCCATACAGCGGGATCTGTTGTACCATCATACGATTCGATATTTACGGGTTTAAAACCCTCCGGGAATTCGTGATCCATAACTTCATCATTGAAGCATAGGGGGTGTGTGGCGCCTCTGTGCCGGGCTATATCACGACGCAGTTCATATGAGTCTTGTCTGCTGTATTCGGCCGGGCCGGATTTACTTTTAGTGTATCCGGCGTGACGGTCATCGTCCCGCGTTGGCGCGCGCCCCCGTGACCCGTATATCGACCTTGCATGTTTTGCCCTGCTTTCCAATATGTCTCGCAGGTGCCGTGTGTTGCCCCGGGCCTTGGTATTTTTGTTTGAGTGGCGGCGAGGTGCAGGCTGAACTTCAGGCTGAAATGCCTCTCTGGCTCGGCCGCGAGATGGCCGGTCACCCGCATCGTACACTGGTGATGTAGGTTTCAATGCTTCCTCCTCGAGTTGGGGTAGCGACCTGCACTTTGGGTAACTCTTGGAGGGGCGCTCAAGTTCGTATTCCTTGGCCATAAGGACTTCGTTCCATCTGTCCATTAGCAAATCTTGATCATCTCGAAGCTGTTGTTGCTTTTTCTTCAAGATATTTGCTGTGGCTATAAGCCGGCGCTTGAAGCGCTCCTGCTCGTCGGGATCCTCAGGCACGATAAATTCTTCATCGCCGAGGCTCACCTTGTCTTCGGAGAGAGGCATGTAATTGTTCTCCTTCGATTCTCTATCTGCTGTCCGCTTTGGAGGGCTAGCTTGTTCACCCTCCCGCTCTAACTCGTGCTGGAGGGGATTGTTATCTTCTTTGGCACTATCCGGAGTGTTATTGCCTCTTATACCGGTATCACTACTTTTTCTATGGCGGGACTTAGAGCGACGCCGCTGACGTTGGCACTTGGGTTGCTTCTTGGAGGGGTCATCCCCCGTTGTCTCGTCACCGTTGCCTTATTTGGGGGTGTCCACCATGTATATATCATATGATGAGGTGGCGGTCCAGCGCCATATGGGCGGTGGTTCCTGTTCGTCTCCTGGATCATTGTCTATACCGTCGATGTCTTCGGAGTCGAAGTCGAGCACGTCGGTTAAATCATCGACAGTGGCTACTAAGTGGGTGGTGGGTGGGGAGCGAATTTCTTCATCGTCTGCATCCCATTCTAGCCGGACATAGTTTGGCCAGGGTTCTCCTGACAAGGAGAGAGACCTTAATGAGTTTAGCACGTCGCCGAAAGGTGAGTGCTGAAAGATATCCACGGAGGTGAACTCCATAATTGGCGCCCAATCGGATTCAATAGGCATGGACGTAGGCGGCTCGGAGTCCGTGGCCGGAGATGAATCAAGTGGTTTGGCAACACGACTCTCGTAAGGGGTGAAGTCAGTATCCGGCTCTATCGCCACTGAGAGTGTGGCCTCCATGGCGGGGTCTATCCACCCGTCCTCGGATGGCGCAATTTGCTCCGGATTGAGGGCCGGAGTAGTTGCAGGTGTGATCTCCCGAACACTGTCTGACCGCAGAGTTACGTCATGCTCGTCATGATTGTGCGGCGCACCTGACATGGGCTCGAATTCGTCGAAGATCAAGTCTCCGCGGATGTCAGTAGTGTAGTTTAAGTTTCCGAACCTGACCTGATGGCCAAGGGCGTAGCTCTCAATCTACTCCAGATGGCCAAGCGAGTTGGCCCGCAGTGCGAAGCCGCCGAATACGAAGATCTGTCCGGGGAGGAAAACCTCACCTTGGACCGCATCGTTACCGATGATCGAAGGAGCCATCAAGCCTTACGGTGACGGCACAGTGGAACTCTCAATGAAAGCACCAATGTCGGTGTCAAAACCGGCGGATCTCGGGTAGGGGGTCATGAACTGTGCGTCTAAGGTGGATGGTAACAGGAGGCGGGGGACACAATGTTTACCCAAGTTCGGGCCCTCTCGATGGAGGCAACACCCTACTTCCTGCTTGATTGATCTTGATGATATGAGTATTACAAGATTTGATCTACCAGGAGATCGTAGAGGCTAAACCCTAGAAGCTAGCCTATGGTATGATTGAATGTCGTCCCACGGACTAAACCCTCCGGTTTATATAGACACAGGAGGGGGCTAGGGTTAGACAGAGTCGGTTACAAGGGAGGAGATCTACATATCCGTATTGCCAAGATTGCCTTCCACGCCAAGGAAAGTCCCATCCGGACACGGGACTAAGTCTTCAATCTTGTATCTTCATAGTCCAACAGTTCGGCCAAAGGATATAGTCCGGCTGTCCGGAGACCCCCTAATCCAGGACTCCCTCATCGAGAGATTGTATTAAGTCCAGCGCCTCATTTAAGAGTGAGAGTTGGACAGGCGTCTGAGGATCTGCGGAACTTGGTTCGGCGATAACCACTTGACCGAGCCCGAAGGACGCAGACCTCGAGAGTTCGGAGTTGACGTTCAGAGGCGAGTCCAGTTTCCCCATGACGGGGAGAGTCCCGTTTGACTTCGGGTCCGCCGATGGCATGGTCGCATCTGGGTCTCCAGCTAGAATCTCCGTGATGGGAGAGATGCCGGCTGGGTTCATCCTCCTGTCTTCAGACGATGTGGTTCGCCTCGGATCTAAGGCCGAGGCGGATACGAGCGTCGACCCCTAGACAAGATCTAATAGTGGATCCGAAGGGCCTCCTTCGTATGGGTGGGGAGCGGCGGCCGAGGCCGTGAACCCCTCGAAGATCAGGTCTCCTCGGATATGAGTAATGTAATTCAAACTTCCAAACCAGATCTAGTGACCAGGGGCGTAGTTGTCGCCCTGCTCAAGGTGACCGGTCGAGTTGGCACGTAGCACGAAGCCGCCAAATGCAAAGACTTGACCAGGGAGAAAGGTCTCCGAGGAAACAACATTGCCGCTGATGACGAGGCAAGCCATCGATTCTTCTGTCGACAACACAATGGAACTCTCGATGAAAGCACCAATGTTGGTGTCAAAACCGGCGGATCTCGGGTAGGGGTCCCAAGTTGTGTGTCTGAGGATTGATGGTAACAAGGGACAATAGGGACACAATGTTTACCTACGTTCGGGCCCTCTTAAAGGAGGTAAAATCCTATGTCCTGCTTGATTATATTCGATGAGCATAGGGGTTACAAGAGTTGATCTACCTCGAGATCCTAATGGCTAAACCCTAGTTGTCTAGACTATGATTATTCTGATGGCCTCCACGGACTAAAGCCTCCGGTTTATATACACACCGGAGGGGCCTAGGGTTGTATAGAGTCGGTTTGCAGAGGAAGGAAATAGTACATCTAGACACCAAACTTGCCGTCCACGCATATAGGAGTCCTAACCGGACATGGGGGATAGTCTTCTGCTTTTTCTTCATGGCCCATCAGCCGGACCATATCGAATAGACCAGACACCCGAGGACCCCCCTAATCCAGGACTCCCTCAGTGGGTGGTGTGTTTGAGGAAATGACGCGGCTGCTGAAAATTTTACTACTCGTGAGTCAAACGTGGGAGTGAAATGCCGGGGCTATTGAAAATTTGGATGATGGTGCATCACACACGGTCTAGAAATAACAACTGTGTGTTATGAAATAGAAAAACCCTCAAGGCGGGCAGATATTTTTGAGGGATGCAGATGGGAGTGGGAACAAGAAACATCACACACGGTTGAAACATAATAACCGTGTGTTATCAAACAGAAAAAAGCTCCAGGCTGGTAGATATTTTTGAGAGGCGAAGCCTCGTGGAGCTCAATGTACTGTGGGGATGTGCGTGATAGGGGAACCGATGTGGCACATGGTTAGTGTGAGTGAACCGTGGCTGTTGCGTCATTCGACTTGTCTAATGTTCATAAGTTTGGCGAAAAATGACGCGGGAGAGGGTCAGAACATGAACACACTTGCATGTGGACTAAATATATGTATGAAAAATGGAGGTTTGATGTTCAAATACCAAATACAACTTCGATGTGGCACCTATCTCGCAAAGCACATGGTATTGCTTGCCCCCCTTGTGTTGGCAGGAAGGGAATCCTAAGCAATGAATGCATGCCCGCCACGGAGGTTCACCTCGCAAAGTGCAAAGTACCAGTCCCCCCCACACACGCACCCACTTTAAGTCAGCGGGTCAGAGGGGCATCTCACCAATATGGATCGTAAAACGGACCAAGAATAATCCACCTTCGTCATACAACCTCTCTCTTGTTGTTGGTCAAAGTGATATTCGTCCATGTGACCCCGGACATGGGCTAGCTCAACAATAATCACACAAGTAGCTAGTCCCCGAAGACAACCACTGCTTGCGTGTGGCCCAAACATATGTATGGAGAGGTGTGTTTGAATACACAATGGAACAACTTTGATGTGGCTCCGTGCTTTCGAACCAGAAATCCCCACACTGAGTGAGGGTTAGTTGACAATGCATATGTATGTCACACCACACTTCAAGCCAATGACGGGGATCCATGCATGCATGCGTGCATAGTATATTCTCAAACTTAATTAGGTACGAATCTCACCATGATCTATACTATGAGTGGCACCCCAGCTCGGAGAAACTGGAACGCCCCGTATTCCAGCCCAGAGATCAAGATGAAGTCTTTTGGAATACGACACTGCTTGACATAGAACAAAGGGTAATGATACTGTCGGCATTCTGGGAATGGGGGTCCCCAGACTTGCCCGCCTGCGGCCTGCGGCGTGGCTCAAGTGGGGGCCCAGCGCGGCCCATCTTCATCAGCTCAAGCTTAAGACCCTCGCGAGGGGCCAAGCCTCGCGGGGCGGACGACCGGATGCTTCCTCAGAGGCAGCCTCATCAGGCAGGCTCGCGAGGAGGCGGAGAGATCAAGGCAGAGGTACCTCGCGAGGAGCCCGTGACGCAAGCCATGACGATCGAGACCAGGCGGGCGCCGGCCTGCGCAGTGTCCTTGTTTCCCCTTTGGTGCAAAGGGGGCAAGCACAGGCCAAGGCATCGAGCAAAGGTTACCATTCTGGTGCAACTAGACCAAGACCAGCAGAGCGGCAGGAGGAGGTCACCGTGGAGCCCAAGACGGCGTCATCACCAGTGCTTTTGGCAGCCGAAGACCACCTTTGGTCAGGATAACTTGTACCAGATGTTCCCCTTCAAAATGGCCAATTGTTGGCGCCCTTCCCACTCATTATTTGGGGAGAGGCCCAGGGCCTTTATAAATAGAGCTAGCCACCATAAAGTGAGAGGAAATCTAGGGAGGACATCTAGAGATCTGGTAGAGCCCTAGCAGAGAGAGAGAGAGGCGACTGAACTCACCCAAACAGTTCATCGCTCCGGCTCAGGAACACCTCTCGCGAGGCTGTTCTTCCCTTGTATTGTTCATCATCAGCCCCTGAGGCAATCCACCACACCACACACTGGAGTAGGGTATTACACCACAACGGTGGCCCGAACCAGTATAAACCTTGTGTCCCTTGTGTCGTTCATTGTTTCCAGCTTAGATCACGCAAGCAGATTGGACGTAGATCGGTAGGGGAGAGATCTCCGCGCGCATCCCAGTGTTCGAACCTCAAGGGTCTGCCGGAACCCGAAATCCAACAGATACAAGTGTCTGATGTTACAAAGGATCACCTCAGCACGATGACACTACGCCTACAATACTACACTTGCTCTATGCTAGCAGCGGAACAACTCGTAGCAGCGGAATACTTCTAGCAGCGGAACAACAACGAAGGTGGTGAACTCTAGTCCGCAGGGACTCTGGCTGGAACACGATGTAGCTCGCACGCACGGTAACCTCGACAAGCAATCAATCAATCATGGCATCACCTGCAATCTGGCATGCCACGCTAGGTCAGTACATTGAATGTACTTGCAAGCTCACAACAACCAAAAGCATCAAGGCAAAGCAATAACATAGCGTTAAGCAGGTTAATTAGCAACTACTATGATATGAAAGCAATTACTAAGCATGATATGAACTACTATAATGCTGATAAACCAACATCTTAATCTCAATGAACCATCTCACGCTTGGCTAACCGACCAAGCAATATACCATCTCGTTCACCTCGTGATCCACCTGATCACATCCACATGATCACCTCGTGACCACATCACAGACTGAATGATCATCCTCAAGATCATCTCAACATCATCATCTGCATCCTGCCAAACTGTTACTGCTCATAATATCAATATATAAATCACATATAATTCATTTCGTCATGTGAGTGTTGATTGAATGGTGTGACCTAATTCGAACTTGTGCCCATGACTGAGGACGCAGCTATCGATAGATTAAACACACACACTTTGCGGAGGTAGCGCACTTTACCCACACCACGGAATCCATGGTCTCGCGCTCCCATTCGGGTGGACCAACGGCGTTCCAACAAAACTGATGTACTGCCATGACACTCTCCTGGACACTCCGACCAACTCCCTTTCTGGGATAAGTCATGGGTGGCCATGTGCCTACCAAAGGCATCAACGACCACCGTGGCAAAACAAAAGCGGTCCCAAACGGGGAAAAAGGGCCCTATTAAACAACAGGCACACAAGGTTATGCCTACTTATCGGGCCATGGTACCGCACGCCCATAACCTTCCCTCGTTGGAGGCACCGGCGAGAGGCACGACAATAGACCGCATTAGGGCCTTCCCCGTAAAAGGCAAATGTGGTTGCACTGGAAAAGCCCGGTTCAGTTGCACCTGGCCAACTTAATGACGGAATTTATCCCCAAAATATAGTAGTGATAACTGATACTCCGATATCATCTATCAACCTGTAATCCAAATCATAGCAATATCCAACAACTAATCCAAAGCATAATATCATCCTACCAAAATACTCCGAGGATAGCATAACACTACTATCGTGATGAATCCAAGAACGATAATACTACTACTCCAATAGCAAGAACAAGCTATCCAGCTAAGATCCACATGCAAGCATCATCTACTAAATCATACTCCAAACAAATATCAACTAGCATCATGATGAAAATAATACTAGCCACTAATAATCCAAAGGCAGCATGACATTCAAAGTAATACTCCAAAATATCACACCAGATACCCTAATGAAAGTAAGCATAACATGAGCCACTAAAAATCCAATGGCAACATGTCATCCCCAAGCTACAAAATATAAGTCCTAGAGCTCCAAGCAATATCATGGCAATAGCAAGATCAAAATAATACTGCATCCACCTTCCGCAGAGCTCGGCACACTGGCGTGCTCAGGAAGGAGTGGCGCATCGGGTGGCATAAAGCAAAGCCACCGAGGAGTACCGAGGCGATGGCAGTTTCGACACAGGCAGACGGCGGCGTCGAGCGTTGGCGGACTAGGCGATTTGGTCCACCAGAGTGGAAAACGAGGAGGTGAGGAGGCTTGGGGTGCTCCGAGTAGTCTACTAGGGGTGGAAGAGAAAAGAAAGGGGCTTCGGTTGGCCGGAATTTAGGTGGAGAACACCGGCGGCCATGACGGCAATGGACGGCGAGGAGAGGGGCTCGGGCTCAGAGGAGAGGCTCGAGAGGTTGCTGGGAGGGACAGAAGGCCAGTGGTGAGCTCGGAGTGCTGCGGGGTTGGCTATTTATAGCCGTGGCCGAAGCTTCCCGAGCTCGGGTGCCGCCGTGCACGTCCGGCCGAGCTCTGCCAAGCTCATCGATCATGGGGAGGGGCGAGGAACGCGATGATGCTATGATGCAGAGGTCACGGAGTAGAAACCGACGCCCGGGAGCAGAGGAAACGGACGGAAGGAGGACCGAGCCAAGCGGAGTACAGTGCACCCATGGCCGTGCGTCGGCTAGCTCCAGCGAGGAGGTTTCGGGAGGGGTGATAACCCACAAGTATAGGGGATCGCAACAGTTTTCGAGGGTAGAGTATTCAACCACACCTGGAAACTTAATATCTGTAGCAAAGTATTTAGTAGCAAAGTAATATGATAGTAGTGGTAACGGTGGCAAAAGTAATGGTAGTAGTTTTGGTTTTATAGTGATTGTAACAGTAGCAACTGAAAAGTAAATAAGCGAAGAACAATATATGAAAAGCTCGTAGGCAATGGATCAGTGAAGGATAATTATGTCGGATGCGATCAATCATGCAACAGTTATAACATAGGGTGACACAGAACTAGCTCCAGTTCATCAATGTAATGTAGGCATGTATTCCGAATATAGTCATACTTGCTTATGGAAAAGAACTTGCATGACATCTTTTGTCCTACCCTCCCATGGCAGCGGGGTCCTATTGGAAACTAAGGGATATTAAGGCCTCCTTTTAATAGAGTACCGGACCAAAGCATTAACACATAGTGAATACATGAACTCCTCAAACTACGGTCATCACTGGTAAGTATCCCGATTATTATCACTTCAGGGTTAACGGATCATAACACATAATAGGTGACTATAGACTTGCAAGATAGGATCTAGAACTCACATATATTCATGAAAACATAATAGGTTCAGATCTGAAATCAAGGCACTCGGGACCTAGTGACAAGCATTAAGCATAGCAAAGTCATAGCAACATCAATCTCAGAACATAGTGGATACTAGGGATCAAACCCTAACAAAACGAACTCGATTACATGATAAATCTCATCCAACCCATCACCGTACAGCAAGCCTACGATGGAATTACTCACGCACGGCAGTGAGCATCATGAAATTGGTGATGGAGGAAGGTTGATGATGACGATGACGACAGATTCCCCTCTTTGGAGCCCCAAACGGACTCCAGATCAGCCCTCCCGAGAGAGTTTAGGGTTTGGCAGCGGCTCCGTATCGTAAAACAATCATAATATGATATAACAAGATGGTATCTCACTAGCCCTTTCTGAGACCACACAACATAAATGCAGAGCACCCCTGAAGATCAAGGGCTGACTGGAAATTGTAATTCATGGTAAAAGAGATCCAGTCAAGTCATACTCAATGTAAACTAATAATAATACATGCAAATGACAACGGTGCTCTCCAACTGGTGCTTTTGAATAAGAGGATGATGACTCAACATAAAAGTAAATAGATAGGCCCTTCGTAGAGGGAAGCAGGGATTTGTAGAGGTGCCAGAGCTCGATTTTGAATAGAGATGAATAATATTTTTGAGAGGTATACTTTCATTGTCAACATAACAACCGAGAGATCTCGATATCTTCCATGCTACACACACTATAGGCGGTTCCCAAGCAGAATGGTAAAGTTTATACTCCCCCAGCACCAACAAGCATCAATCCATGGCTTGCCCGAAACAACGGGTGCCTCCAACTAACAACAATCCTGGGGGAGTTTTGTTTGCAATTATTTTGATTTGGTTTGGGCATGGCACTAGGCATCCCGGTGACCAGCCATTTTCTCGTGAGTGAGGAGCGGAGTCCACTCCTCTTGAGAATAACCCGCCTAGCATGGAAGATACAGACAACCCTAGTTGATACATGAGCAATTCGAGCATACAAAACAGAATGTTTATTTGAAGGTTTAGAGTTTGGCACATACAAATTTACTTGGAACAGCAGGTGGATACCGCATATAGGAAGGTATGGTGGACTCATATGGAATAACTTTGGGGTTTATGGAATTGGATGCACAAGCAGTATTCCTGCTTAGTACAAGTGAAGGCTTGAAAGAGACTGGGAAGCGACCAGCTAGAGAGCGACAACAGTCATGAACATGCATTAAAATTAATCAACACTGAATGCAAGCATGAGTAGGATATAATTCACCATGAACATAAATATCATAGAGGCTATGTTGATTTTGTTTCAACTACATGCGTGAACATGTGCCAAGTCAAGCCACTCGAATCATTCAAAGGAGGATACCACCCTATCATACCACATCACAACCATTTTAATAGCATGTTGACACGCAAGGTAAACCATTATAAACTCCTAGCTAATTAAGCATGGCATAAGCAACTATAATCTCTAATTGTCATTGCAAACATGTTTCATTCATAATAGGCTGAATCGGGAACAATGGACTAATCATATTTACAAAAACAAGAGAGCTCGAGTTCATACCAGCTTTTCTCATCTCAATCAGTTCATCATATATCGTCATTATTGCCTTTCATTTGCACGACCGAATAGTGTGGATAATAATAATAGTGCACATGCATTGGACTAAGCTGGAATCTGCAAGCATTCAATTCAAGGGAGAAGAAAAGGTAATATGGGCTCTTTGTTAGATCAACAATAATGCATATGAGAGCCACTCAACATTTTCATCATGGTCTTCCCCTCTCGACCACCAAAGAAAAGGAAAGGAACAAAACTATTTACACGGGAAAGCTCCCAACAAGCAAAAGAAGAACGAGAAATCTTTTTGGGTTTTCTTTTTAGTGACTGCTACTACAGGCATGAAAAGTAAACTAGCTAAAAGCTACAACTTATTTTTTCTTTTTTTTCTTAAGGCTTTTCAAACGCACAAGAAGAAAGCTTAAAAAGAAAATAAACTAGCATGGATGATACAATGAAAAAGTATGAGCATCGACAACTGGCATGAGTGTGTGAACATGAATGTAATGTCGGTGAGAAATACGTACTCCCCCAAGCTTAGGCTTTTGGAGTAAGTTGGTCTATGCCCAAGGATGGCCTGGTGGATATCCGAAGTTGAAGCTCGGGTCGTACTGAGATGCATCAGCTACTGCCTGAAGGGCCGCAGCTTGGAGGTGGGCTGCCTCCGTCCTCCTCTCGTACTCGTTCGCCTCCTCCCTGGTTATAACATATCTCCCTTTTGCCTGAAAGTCAAAGGAAGTAGGAGCAGGGAGAGCGACATGATAGGTACGCCGTCTGTAAAAGATTAGTCGGTACTGGAGGGACTGGTCGTTCCTCTCAACAAACTAATGACGAACCATAGAATTATAATCTAAATAAGCAGGAGGCAACTCAGTATCATCTCAACGTATGGGTATGTCAAGAAAATCAGCTAAACAGGTTGCATAAATTCCACCAAAGAAATCTCCATTAATGTTATTATTATGCAACCTACGTGCAACAATGTCCCCCAAGTTATATTGTCCTTCTCCTAATACAACACTCTTGAGAACACTAAGATCAGGAACACACATATGACATGCCTCATCCTTACCGTTAATGGATCTACCCACGAAGAGAGCAAAATAATGTATGGCAGGAAAATGAATCTCCCTATGGTAGCTTGTGTTATTTCTCTAGATTCCCCCACAATGATACGAGCAAGAAATTCTTTAAATTCAGATTTGCGAGGTTCACTAGCACTACCCCACAGCGGGAGTTTACAAGAAGTATTAAAATCTTCTAGGTCCATGGTATAAGATTTATCTTAAAGATCAAATATGACATTGTGAGAATTGCCCGAGGATGTAAATTTAAACCTTCTCACAAATGAATCAGTTAAATAGAGGTAGCCAGCACTTTTCTGCCTCGAAGCTCTCAAGATCTGCGTTACGCACATATGCGTCAAATTCTTCCTTGATGCCTGCATGGACCATGAAATCCTCTGACGGCCATTCACAAGGCCGCACTTGAGCCTCCCTTGGTAATTCATTATCCGGCTCGTGTATTGCGGGCCTTCAGCCTTGCTTCCTTGAGGAACCACCTTGGTACATTTTCCCAAACATATTTCTTCCTCCGGAAAATTTCTGAAATTTTTAGTGACTCAAAATAAAAGTGAACCAAACTCAAAAAGATTGATAGCAACTACTCCCACAAGTGCCTAGAGGCTATATCATGCATTAAAACTACTTTTGACCACATAAATTTGACATGCAAGCTCAAGAACAGGGTCACCTAACCGGCAAAAATTTGCAATAAATAAAGCACTAGAACAAAAACTAATTGGACCATTGGAGGAGTCACATACCGAAGAACAATCCCCCAAAGCAGTTTTGTGAATGGAGCTTTGAGCAAGGAGATCGAAAATGGCAGCAAGATGAGCAAGAACTCGAGTTTGAGCTGGTGGGTGATTTTTTCTGGAGCAAGACGAAGTGTGTGGTTGCAAGGATAAGTGGAGGGGACCCACGTGGGGTCCACGAGGCAGGGGCACGCCCAGGGGGGTAGGGCGCGCCCTCCACCCTCGTGGGCACATGGTGAGGCCCCCCGGTGTGTTCTAAGTGCCAATAATTCTTAAATATTCTGGAAAAAAATCATATTTCATTTTTAGGGCATTTGGAGAACTTTTTTTCGGGGTATTTTTTATTGCAAGGATAATTCAAAAAACAGACAGAAAATACTATTTTTTGCTTTATTTAATATAAATAACAGAAAGTAAAAAGAGGGTACAGAAGGTTGTGCTTTCTAACTTCATCCATCTCATGCTGATCAAAAGGAATCCACTAACAAGGTTGATCAAGTCTTGTTAACAAACTCATTCCGGATCGCATGAAACTAGAGAAATTTCGAATAACACTAGGTTACCTCAACGGGGATATGCATGTCCCCAACAATAAGAATATCGTATTTCTTCTTGACAGTAGGAAGAGGAAATTCAAAACCTCCAATAGTGATTGTTGGAAATTGTCCAATAGAATTGATACTGTGGACTTGAGGTTGTTTCCTCGGAAAGTGTATCGTATGCTCATTACCATTAACATGAAAAGTGACTTTGCCTTTGTTGCAATCAATAACAGCCCCTGCAGTATTCAAAAAGGGTCTACCAAGGATAATCGACATACTATCGTCCTCGGGAATATCAAGAATAACAAAGTCCGTTAAAATAGTAACGTTTGCAACCACAACAGGCACACCTCACAAATACTGATAGGTATAGCAGTTGATTTGTCAGCCATTTGCAAAGATATTTCAGTAGGTGTCAACTTATTCAAATCAAGTCTACGATATAAAGAGAGAGGCATAACACTAACACCTGCTCCAAGATCACATAAAGTAGTTTTAACATAATTTCTTTTAATGGAGCATGGTATAGTTGGTACTCCTGGATCTCCAAGTTTCTTTGGTATTCCACCCTTAAAAGTGTAATTAGCAAGCATGGTGGAAATTTCAGCTTCTGGTATCTTTCTTTTATTAGTAACAATATCTTTCATGTACTTGGCATATGGGTTCATTTTAAGCATATCAGTCAAACGCATACGCAAAAAGATAGGTCTAATCATTTCAGCAAAGCTCTCAAAATCCTCATCATACTTTTTCTTGGATGGTTTAGGGGGAAAAGGCATGGGTTTCTGAACCCATGGTTCTCTTTCTTTACCGTGCTTCCTAGCAACAAAGTCTCTCTTATCATAACGTTGATTCTCTGATTGTGGGTTGTCAAGATCAACAACAGGTTCAATCTCTACATCATTGTCATTGCTAGGTTGAGCATCAACATGAACATCATCATTAACATTATCACTAGGTTCATGCTCATTACCAGATTGTGTTTCAGCATCAGAAATAGAAATATCATTGGGATTCTCAGGTGTGTCAACAATAGGTTCACTAGAAGCATGTAAAGTCCTATAATTTTTCTTCTTCTTCTTCTTAGAAGAACTAGGTGCATCAACATTAGTTCTCTGAGAATCTTGCTCAATTCTCTTGGGGTGGCCCTCAGGATACAAAGGTTCCTGAGTCATTTTACCCCCTCTAGTCATAACTCTAATAGCATTATCTTTTTTCTTATTGTTCAATTCATTCAGCAAATCATTCTGTGCCTTAAGTACTTGTTCTACTTGAGTGGTCACTATAGAAGCATGTTTACTAATAAGTTTAAGTTCACATTTAACTCTAGACATATAATCACTCAAGTGTTCAAGCATATCAGCATTGCGTTTCAATTGTCTACCAACATAAGCATTGAAGTTTTCTTGTTTAACAGTAAAATTATCAAACTCATCTAAGCACTGGCTAGCAGACTTATAACAAGGAGTATCACCTTCATCAAATCTATAGAGAGAACTTACCTTTACTACCTGTGTCGGGTTATCAAGACCATGTATTTCTTCAATAGGTGGTAAATTCTTAACATCTTCAACTTTAATACCTTTTTCTTTCATAGATTTCTTTGCCTCTTGCATATCTTCAGGTCTGAGAAATAGAATACCCCTTTTCTTCGGAGTTGGCTTAGAAGTTGGTTCAAGAAGTGTCCAATCATTTTCATTACTCAACATATTATTCAATAGCAATTCAGATTGATCAACAGTTCTTTCCCTCAAAACACAACCAGCACAACTATCCAGGTAGTCTCTAAGCATCAGTTAGTCCATTATAAAATATATCAAGTATTTCATTTTTCTTGACAGGATGATCAAGCAAAGCATTAAGTAATCAGAGAAGCCTCCCCCAAGCTTGTGGGAGACTCTCTTCTTCAATTTGCACAAAATTATATATTCCCTTAAGGAAGCTTGTTTCTTATGAGCGGGGAAATATTTAGCAGAGAAGTAATAAATAATATCCCGGGGACTACGCACACAACCAGGATCAAGAGAATTAAACCATGTTTTAGCATCACCCTTTAATGAGAACGGAAACAACTTAAGGATAAAGTAATATCAAGTTTTCTCATCATTTGTGAATAGGGTGGCTATACCATTTAATTTAATAAGATGTGCCACAACACTTTCAGATTCATAGCCATAGAAAGGATTAGATTCAACCAAAGTAATTAACTCAGGATCGACAGAGAAATCATAATCCTTATCAGTAATAAAGATAGGTGAAGTAGCAAAAGCAGGGTCATATTTCATTCTAGCATTCAAAGACTTTACTTTAAGCTTAGCTAATAATTTCTTAAGATCAGATCTATCATTGCAAGCTAAGAAGTCTCTAGTAGTTTCTTCATCCATAACATAACCCTCAGGCACAACAGGAAATTCATATCTAGGGGGAGAATCTTCATCATCACTTTCATCAATATTATCAGTTTCAATAGTTTCATTCTCTCTAACCCTAGCAAGTTGTTCGTCAAGAAATTCACTGCCGTCCACGCATATAGGGTTGTATAGAGTCGGTTTGCAGAGGAAGGAAATAGTACATCCGGACACCAAACTTGTCGTCCACGCATATATGAGTCCTACCCGGACACGGGGGATAGTCTTCTGCTTTTTCTTCACGGCCCATCAGCCGGCCCATATCGAATAGACGGGACACCAGAGGACCCCCCTAATCCAGGACTCCCTTAGTGGGTGGTGTGTTTGAGGAAATGACGTGGCTGCTGAATTTTTTACTACTCGGGAGTCAAACATGGGAGTGAAATGCCGGGGCTATTGAAAATTTGGACGATGGTGCAGCACACACGGTCCGGAAATAACAACCGTGTGTTATGAAATAGAAAAACCCTCAAGGCGGGCATATATTTTTGAGGGATGCAGGCAGGAGTGGGAACAAGAAACATCACACACGGTGGAAACATAAGAACCGTGTGTTATCAAACAGAAAAAAGCTCGAGGCTGGTAGATATTTTTGAGAGGGGAAGCCTCATGGAGCCCAATGTACTATGGGTATGTGCGTGATAGGGGCACCAATGTGGCACATGGTTAGTGTGAGTGAACCGTGTCTGTTGCACCATACAACTTGTCTAATGTTCATAAATTTGGTGAAAAATGACGAGGGAGAGGGTCAGAACACGAACACACTTGCATGTGGACTAAATATATGTATGAAAATGGAGGTTTGATGTTCAAATACCAAATGCAACTTCGATGTGGCACCTATCTCGCAAAGCACATGGTATTGCTTGCCCCCCTCGTGTCGGCAGGAAGGGAATCCTAAGCTATGAATGCATGCCCCCCACAGAGGTTCACCTAGCAAAGTGCAAAGTACCAGGCCCCCCCACACACACCCACTTTCAGTCAGCGGGTCAGAGGGGCATCTCACCAATATGGATCGTAAAATGGACCAAGAATAATCCACCTTCGTCGTACAACCTCTCTCTTGTTGTTGGTCAAAGTGATATTCGTCTATGCTACCCTGGAGATGGGCTAGCTCAACAATAATCACACAAGTAGCTAGTCCCTAAAGACAACCACTGCTTGCGTGCCAAACATATGTATGGAGAGGTGTGTTTGAATACACAATGGAACAACTTTGATGTGGCACCGTGCTTTCGAACCAGAAATCCCCACACCGAGTGAGGGTTAGTTGAAGATGCATATGTATTTTACACCACACTTCAAGCCGATGATGGGGATTCATGCATGCATGCGTGCATAGTATACGCTCAAACTTAATTAGGTCTGAATCTCACCATGACCTATACTACGGGTGGCACCCCAGCTCAGAGAAACTGGAACGCCCCGTATTCCAGCCCAGAGATCAAGATGAAGTCTTTTGGAATACGACACTGCTTGACATAGAACAAATCAGCTCTTATTACAAAGGGTAATGATACAAGTGTCTGATGTTACAAAGGATCAAACCAGCACGACGAACTATGCCTGTGATACTACACTTGCTCTATGCTAGCGGCGGAACAACTCGTAGCAGCGGAATACTTCTAGTAGTGGAACAATGACGAAGGTGGTGAACTCCAGTCCACAGGGACTCTGGCTGGGACACAATCTAGCTCGCACACATGGTAACCTCGACAAGCAATCAATCAATCATGGCATCACCTGCAATCTGGCATGACACGCCAGGTCAGTACATTGAATGTACTTGCAACCTCACAACAACCAAAAGCATCAAGGCAAAAATACAACATAGCATTAACCAGGTTAATTAACAACTACTATGATATGAAAGCAATTACTAAGCATGATATGAACTACTACAATGCTGATAAACTAACATCTTAATCTCAATGAACCGTCTCACGCTTGGCTAACCAACCAAGCAATATACCATCTCGTTCACCTCGTGATCCACCTGATCACATCCACACGAACACCTCGTGACCACATCAAAAACTGAATGATCATCCTCAAGATCATCTCAACATCATCATCATCTGCATCCTGCCAAACTGTTACTGCTCACAATATCAATATATAAATCACCTATAAGTCATTTCATCATGTGAGTGTTGATCGCACGGTGTGACCTAATTCGAACTTGTGCCCATGACCGAGGACGCGGCTATCAATAGATTAAACACACACACTTTGCAGACGTAGCGCACTTTACCCACACCACTGAATCCATGGCCTCGCGCTCCCATTCGGGTGGACCAACGGCGTTCCAACAAAACTGATCTACTGCCATGACACTCTCCCAGCCACTCCGACCAACTCCCTTTCTGGGATAAGTCATGGGTGGCCCCGTGCCTACCAAAGGGGCATCAACGGCCACCGTCGTGGCAAAAACAAAATGGTCCCAAACGGGGAAAAAAGGGCCCTATCCAACAACGGGCACACAAGGTTATGTCTACTTATCGGGTCAGGGTACCGCACGCCCATAACCTTCCCTCGTTGGAGGCACCGGCGAGAGGCACGACAATAGACCGCATTAGGGCCTTCCTCATAAAAGGCAAATGTGGTTGCAGTGGAAAACCCCGGTTCAGTTGCACCTGACCAACTTAATGACGAAATTTATCCCCAAAATATAGTAGTGATAACTGATACTCCAATATCATCTATCAACATGTAATACAAATCATAGCAATATCCAACAACTAATCCAAAGCATAATATCATCCTACCAAAATACTCTGAGGATATCATAACTATCATGATGAATCCAAGAACGATAATACTACTACTCCAATAGCAAGAACAAGCTATCCAGCTAAGATCCACATGCAAGCATCATCTACTAAATCATACTCCAAACAAAATATCAACTAGCACCATGATGAAAAAAATACTAGCCACTAATAATCCAAAGGCAGCATGACATTCAAAGTAATACTCCCAAATATCACACCAGATACCCTCATGAAAGTAAGCATAACATGAGCCACTAAAAATCCAATGGCAACATGTTATCCCCAAGCTACAAAATATAAGTCCTTGAGCTCCAAGCAATATCATGACAATAGCAAGATCAAAATAATACTCTAAAAAATGCCATGAACAAATCATACATAGCTAACGCAATATTTTAAATGAGTTCAAATAAGTAAACCATGTCATTGCATTGCAATCATGCGAATGGAGGGTGTGGCTTGCCTGGGGTGGAGGGATTCACCGGGAAGAAGTGCGAGAAGCTCGCGGAAAGAATCACCAGAAAACTTTCTCTCTCGGAGGGGGGCTGATTTAGTGCAAGGGCAAAATGGTCATTTTCAGAATGGTAACATAGGTGAAAATGATACCAACAGAATAGGCTCGACGAGACGAAGAAGTGGGGTTCGGTTTCACCTCATTTGGAGTTAGGACCAAAAAGATACGACCATTTAAAGCTTAGGGACTAATCTGCAAAAATAACATCAACAAACAGGTCCCTGGCAGTTAAACAGAATGCGCCTTTTCTGAAAATACGTTTACCAAAGAGGAAAATGTATTCCGACCCGAAGAAGATGAGAATACACCTTTGGTAACGGAAAGCGTACTCTGCTGAGTACGTCTCCACTTATCCTACGTGGCAGTGGCGGGGCTGGGGCCCGCAGGGTCCACGCTGCTGGTCAACTCCCTCCTCCCACGCCTGCTCTTTCTTCCTTGATGATGCACTGAGGTAGAGGCAAGGCCGGTCCCCTCGACGGCGAGTCCTGGCGACTCCGGCCACCTTCCGCAGAGCTCGGCACACCGGCGTGCTCGGGAAGGAGCGGCGGATCGGGTGGCATAGAGCACGGCCACCGAGGAGTACCGAGGCGATGGCAGTTTCGACGTAGGCGGACGACGGCGTCAAGCGTCAGTGGACTAGGTGCTTCAGTCCACCAGAGAGGAAAATGAGGAGGTGAGGAGGTTCGGAGTGCTTAGGGTGGTCTACAAGGGGTGGAAGAAAGAAGAAAGGGGCTTCGGTTGGCCGGAATTTAGGTGGAGATCGCCGGTGGCCATGACGGCAATGGACGGTGAGGAGAGGGGATCGGGCTCAGGGGAGAGGCTCGGGAGGTTACTGGGAGGGAGAGATGGCCAGTGGTGAGCTTGGGGTGCTGTGAGGCTAGTTATTTATAGCCGTGGCCAAAGCTTCCCGAGCTCGGGTGCCGCCTTGCATGTCCGGCCAAGCTCTGCCAAGCTCATCGATCATAGGGAGGGGCGAGGAACGCGACGAGTCTATGATCCAGAGGTCACGGAGTAGAAACCAACGCCGGGGAACGGAGGAAACAGACGGAAGCAGGACGGGGCCAAGCGGGGCACAGTGCACCCATGGACGTGCGTCGGCTAGCTCCAGCGAGGAGGCTTCGGGAGTGGTGATAACCCACAAGTATAGGGGATCGCAACAGTTTTCAAGGGTAGAGTATTCAACCTTGTTGATTCCACACAACGGGAGCCAAAGAATATTCTCAAGTATTAGCAGTTGAGTTGTCAATTCAACCACACCTGGAAACTTAATATCTGCAGCAAAGTTTTTAGTAGCAAAGTAATATGATAGTAGTGGTAACGGTGGCAAAAGTAACGGTAGCAGTTTTGGTTTTATAGTGATTGTAACAGTAGCAACGGAAAAGTAAATAAGTGAAGAACAATATATGAAAAGCTCGTACGCAATGGATCAGTGATGGATAATTATGTCGGATGCAATCAATCATGAAATAGTTATAACATAGGGTGACACAGAACTAGCTCCAGTTCATCAATGTAATGTAGGCATGTATTCCAAATATAGTCATACATGCTTATGGAAAGAACTTGCATGAAATCTTTTGTCCTACCCTCCCGTGGCAGTGGGGTCCTATTGGAAACTAAGGGATATTAAGGCCTCCTTTTAATAGAGTACCGGACCAAAGCATTAACACATAGTGAATACATGAAATCCTAAAACTACGGTCATCACCGGTAAGTATCCCAATTATTGTCACTTCGGGGTTAACGGATCATAACACATAATAGGTGAGTATAGACTTGCAAGATAGGATCAGGAACTCACATATATTCATGAAAACATAATAGTTTCAGATCTGAAATCATGGCACTCGGGCCCTAGTGACAAGCATTAAGCATAGCAAAGTCATAGCAACATTAATCTCAGAACATAGTGGATACTAGGGATCAAACCCTAACAAAACTAACTCGATTACATGATAAATCTCATCCAACCCATCATCATCCAGCAAGACTACGATGGAATTACTCACGCACGGCGGTGAGCATCATGAAATTGGTGATGGAGGAAGGTTGATGATGATGATGATGTCGACGGATTCCCCTCTCCGGAGCCCTGAACGAACTCCAGATCAGCCCTCCCGAGAGAGTTTAGGGTTTGGCGGCTGCTCCGTATCATAAAACGTGATGAATCCTTCTCTCTTATTTTTTTTTCTCCCCAAACACGAATATATGGAGTTGGAGTTGAGGTCGGTGGAGCACGAGGGGGCCCACAAGGCAGGGGGCGCGCCCAGGGGGTAGGCGCGCCCCCACCCTCGTGGACAGGGTGTGGGCAGCCTGGCCTTGATTCTTTTGCCAGTATTTTTTATATATTCCAAAAATAGTCTCCGTTGATTTTCAGGTCATTCCAAGAAATTTTATTTCTGCACAAAAATAACACCATGGCAATTCTGCTGAAAACAGCGTCAGTCCGGGTTATTTCCATTCAAATCTTGCAAGTTAGAGTCCAAAACAAGGGCAAAAGTGTTTGGAAAAGTAGATACGTCGGAGACGTATCAAAGGGGCAGAGGGGCGAGGGCGACGTGAGAGAGGAGGGGAGTCAGGTCGGCACGCTCGGACGCGAGAAAACAGTCGAGGTAGAGCTGCCCGATGAGTCCCGGCGCCTAGAGCGCGGCCAACACTACCAGAGCGCGTGCAAACGACGTGGTCACCACTGTGGCCGGCATGGAGGGGACACAAGAGACTGCCCTGAGATGTCTAGTGATGAGTCCCTGCATCATAGAGGCCGATGGAGGTAATGGATCGACAGAAGAAGTTCTGCAGCAGAGTTAGTCTTCGATTAAAGTTTGTTGTGTCAAACTTTATCAAGAAACTGTGCTCAACAGAGAACTGATTGTGTCAAATGGAGTTTTCTGCAAGGTTTAGATTAGGAAGGACTCTGATCCTAGAGGTTTTGATGATAAATGGACCAAGGCTTAATATAGTTGCTTTACAACTGGCCAAAATGGTCCAAAATCAAGATCATGATGGTTCACCCACATGGGGTAATCACTTGAGCTCAAATTAGGCAAGGCATCATGATTTGGACATACAAAGATGCTGTAAAAATTTCATACCAAATGGACTCACCAAAATGGTACTTGCTTCATAAACATCCTCTTTGTCTAGAAAGTTGGAAAAATTCCTGAGAAATATTGGCTTGATGAATTGATCCCAAATTTGGTGGAGAGAGGTTTTATGGTCATGAGAATGCTCTCGTAAATTTTTAGCCAAAATTAAGCAATATAAAATATACTTGCTTCACAACCTGAAAATATTAACAGAATCAAATATTTGATCATGTGCTCACATAGATCAAGGGATGGATATGAAATTTGGAGGAGTGTCATGATATGAGCGCATGAATAGGTGTGCGAAATTTCAACTCATTTGGATAACCCTAGATAGTACTTCCTTCACTATGCCTTCTGTTTGACAGAAAGTCTGAAGAATCGTGTAAATTGCGAGGAGATGAGATTTTTGATTAGAAACTAGGTATATGTTGAAGATCCTCCCCCGCAACGGTGCCAGAAATTCCTTTTGATGCGGCTTGAAGGTACGTCGGTATTTCCCCAAAGAGGAAGGGATGATGCAGCACAGCAGCGGTAGGTATTTCCCTCAGATATGAAAACAAGGTTATCAAACAAGTAGGACAACCAAGCAACACAACATAAACAACTCCTGCACAAAAATAATAAACACTCGCAACCCGACGTGTAAAAGGGGTTGTCAATACCTTTCAGGTAGCGGCGCCTCAAGATAGGCAAACAGATGTGAGATAAGCTGTAGTAGATTGATAGATCGAACGACAAATAATATGAGAAAGAGACCCGGGGGCCGTAGGTTTAATAGATCTGAAAATAAAAGCAAAGGAAAAGTAGATCGTAAAGGCAAATAATATGAGAAAGAGACCCGGGGGCCGTAGGTTTCACTAGTGGCTTCTCTCTAGAAAAATAGCAAACGGTGGGTAAACAAATTACTGTTGGGAAATTGATAGAACTTCAAATAATCATGATGATATCCAAGCAATGATCATTATATAGGCATCACCTCCAAGATTAGTAGACCGACTCCTGCCGGCATCTACTACTATTACTCCACACATCGACCGCTATCCAGCATGCATCTAGTGTATTAAGTTCATGGAGAAACAGAGTAATGCAATAAGAACGACGACATGATGTAGACAAGATCTATCTATGTAGAGATAGACCCCATCGTTTTCTCCTTAGTAGTAATGATACATACGTGTCGGTTCCCTTTTTGTCACTGGGATCAAGCACCGTAAGATCGAACCCACTACAAAGCACCTATTCCTGTTGCAAGATAAATAGATCAAGTTGGCCAAACAAAACTCAAATATCGGAGAAGAAATACGAGGCTATAAGCAATCATGCATATAAGAGATAAAAGAAACTCAAATAACTTTCATGGATATAAAAAGATAGATTTGATCATAAACTCAAAGTTCATCTGATCCCAACAAACACACTGCAAAAAGAGTTACATCATATGCATCTTCAAGAGACCATTGTATTGAGAATCAAACGAGAGAGAGGAAGTCATCTAGCTACTAACTACGGACCCGAAGGTCTACAAAGAACTACTCACGCATCATCGGGAGGCACCAATTGAAGTGGCGAACCCTTCCGTGATGGTGTCTAGATTGGATCTGGTGGTTCTGGACTCTGCGGCGGCTGGAATTGATTTTCGTCGACTCCCCTATGGTTTCTGGAATATTGCGGTATTTATAGAGCAAAGAGGTGGTCCGGGGGCCACCCGAGGTGGGCGCCCTAGTGGGTTGTGCTCCCACGGAGCACCCCCCAGACGCTGCCTTGGCCCATTGGGTGTCGTCTGGTCCAAAAAAAATCTCCGTGAAGTTTTGTTGCATTTGGACTCCGTTTGGTATTGATTTCCTGCGATGTAAAAAACATGCAGAAAACAACAACTGACACTTGGCACTATGTCAATAGGTTACTACCAAAAAATGATATAAAATGACTAAAAAATGATTATGAAGCATCCAAGATGGATAATATAACAACATGGAACAATCAAAAATTATAGATACGTTGGAGACGTATCAACATCCCCAAGCTTAACTCCTGCTCGTCCTTGAGTAGGTAAGTGATAAAAACAGAATTTTTGATGTGGAATGCTGCCTAACATGTCATATCATATTCTTTTCTTTATGGCATGGACATTTGGACTTTTATATTGTTCAAAGAAATAGTCTAGTTTTGACATGATAACTTAAATACTCAAGCATATCAACAAGCAACCATGTCTTTCAAAATATCAACGCTAAAATAAGCTATCCCTAGCCCATCATGCTCAGTCATTGATCCATTCAAGAAACACACTCGCATATTAACTACACCCAATGCTCAAGTACGATCATAGTGCCTCCTATTTGGTTCTTTTATAAGAGAGATGGAGACTCAAATTCAAAAATAAAAATTGCATAAAGTAAAAGAAAGGCCCTTCGCAGAGGGAAGTAGGGATTTGTAGAGGTGCCAAAGCTCAAAGAAAAAAACTTAGAGATAAAAACATTTTGGGAGGTGTGTCCTTCCCTCCAACGAAAACGACTTAGAGTTCCCAACACTTCCCATGCTAGATATATCATAGGCGGTTCCCAAACAGAAAATAAAGTTTATTCCCTTTTCCACCATACTTTCACTTTCCATGGCTAACCATATCCACGGGTGCCTTCCATACCAACACTTTCCAAGGAATTTATTATTTGACAACATAAAGTAAATTCATTTTTCATTTCGGGACTAGGCATCCCTAATACCTTTGCCTTACTCTCGTGCAATTACAAGTGAATAAACATTCATCGTGAGAATAACACATCTAGCATGGAAAATATTAGCCACCCTCACCGCTCCGCGAGCGGTACAAACACACGAAAGAGAAGTTCATCTTGAAAATTAGAGATGGCACATTCAAATTTGCTTAGAACGGAAAAAGAATACAACATGTGGATAGATATAGTGGACTCATGTGGCAAAATTGGTTTGAAGGTTTTTGGATGCACAAGTAGTGATCATACTTAGTGCAAAATGAAGGCTAACAAAAGAGTGAGAAGCGACCAACCAAGAAACGCATAATCTCATAAGTGAGCATTAAGCATAATTAACACTGGATAATGCACCACAAGTAGGATATTATTTCATTGCATAATTATTGACTTTCGTGCTTGCATAGGGAATCACAAACCTTAACACCAATATTCTTACTAAAGCATAATTACTCATCAAGATGACTCACATATCACATCTCAAAACTATTATTAAGAATCAAGTTTATTTTGTCCAATGATCTTCATGAAAGTTTTTATTATATTCTTCTTGGATACCTATCACTTTGGGACCAATTTTTATGTGTTGCTTTTGACAAGCTCAAACAAATATAAGTGAAGATCATGAGCGTAATATTTCTTTTTCTCAAAATAATTTAAGTGAAGCAAGAGAGAATTTCTTGAAAATTTTACTAACTCTCAAATAAATCTATGTGAAGCAAGAGAGCATTTCTTCAAAAAATACTAAAGCACACCGTGCTTAAAAAGATATAAGTGAAGCACTAGAGCAAGTCCATAGCTCATAAAAAATTAAGTGAAGCATAGAGAGCAATTCTAACAAGTCATGACATAATTTTGGCTCTCTCAAATAGGTGCGTCCAGCAAGGAATCAAGACTTAAAACACAAAATAAAACAAGCAAAGACTCATATCATACAAGACGCTCCAAGAAAAACACATAGCATGTGACGAATAAAAATATAGCTTCGAGTAAAATACTGATGGTCGTTAGAAAAAAGAGGGGATGCCACTCGGGGGCATCCCCAAGCTTAGTTGCTTGCTCACTTTTGGATAATAGCTTGGGATGCTGGGGCATACCCAAGATTAGGCTATTCTTACTCCTTATTCCTTCATCCATCGTAAGATAACCCAAAACTTGAAAACTTCAATCACACAAAACTCAACAAAAGCCTTCGTGAGATCCGTTAGTATAAGAAAATAAATCACTACAATAAGTATTGTATTAAACCAATTCTTATTTTGTTCTTGCATTATATATACTGTATTCCAACTTTTCTATGGCACAAACTCATCATAGAAAACCATAGAGCCATCAAAACAAGCACACAATGCAAAGAAAACAGAATCTGTCAAAAATAGAACAGTCTGTAGCAATCTGGGTAATTCAAATACTTCTGTAACTCCAAAAACTCTAAAATATTAGGATGGCCTGGGAAATTTGTATATTAATCTAGTTGAAAAGTAATTGGTACTTTATATCTCTCTGGTTAAAATTGAAAATTATTTTCGCGAGCGCAAAAGTTTCTGTTTTCTCAGCAATATCAAAGAACTGTCACCCAAGAAGATCCTAAGGCTTTACTTGGCACAAACACTAATTAAAACACAAAAAACAGTCATAACAGTCGCATAATTGTGCAAACACTCAAGAACATAAAGAAAAAAGCAAAAAATAAATTTAATTCATTGGGTTGCCTCCCAACAAGCGCTATAGTTTTACGCCCTTAGCTAGGCATAAAGCGAGGATCTAAGTTTTGTCATCTTTGTTTCGAGATCCATAAGATTCCCTCATGATTGATTCATATGGTGGCCTAATTCTTGTTCTAGGGAAGTGTTCCATACCCTTCCTCAAAGGAAATTGGAACTTAATAATGCCTTCTTATATATCAATCACGACATCGATAGTGCGTAAAAATGGTCTACCAAGAATAATTGGACAAGATGGATTGCAATCAATATCAAGAACAATAATATCTATGGGCACATAATTACTATTTGCAAGAATAAGAACATCATTAATTCTTCCCATAGGCTTTTAATAGTAGAATCTGCCAAGTGCAAATTTAAAGAGCATTCTTCAATATCGGTAAGACCAAGCACATCACATAAAGATTTCGGAGTTGTAGAAACACTAGCACCCAAGTCACACAAAGAAAAACACTCATAATTTTTAATCTTGACTTTGATAATAGGTTCCCATTCATCATGCAATTTTCTAGGAATTGAAACTTCTAATTCCAACTTTTCTTCTAAAGCTTTCATCATAGCATCAACAATATGTTTAGTAAAAGCTTTATTTTGTTCATAAGCATGGGGTGAATTTATCATGGATTGCAACAAAGAAATACAATCAATCAAAGAGCAACTATCATCATTAAAGTCTTTGTAATCCAAAAGAGTGGGCACATCACTAGCTAAAGTTTTGACCTCTTCAAACCCACTTCTATCAATTTTCTCAACAAGATTTTCACCCTCCGAATTATCGGGACGCCTTCTAACTAAAGTTGACTCTTCTCTAGTCCCCTTTTCCTCAATCTTAACTTTACTAAAAAAGGAATCAATAGAAGGAACACCGATCATTTTAAGATCTTCATCACTTTTGCAAAAGTAATCACTAGAAAATGCTTTTTCTAAAAATTCTCTTTTAGCTCTAAGCATAGCTGTTCTTTTATTACTTTCATCCAAAGAAACATAAAGAGCTTTAATTGATTCCTCAACCTTAGGCATAAAAAATTTCATCTTCAGACTTTCTACAACATGAGAAGTTCTATCAACACTTCTAGACAAATCATCAATCTTATTAAACTTTTCTTCCATGGTAGTGTTGAAAACTTTTTTGTAGGATCGAAAGCATGTCTAGAGGGGGGGTGATTAGACTACTTGACCAAACAAAAATCTATCCTTTTTCCAATTTTAAGTCTTGGAAGATTTTAGCAACTTAGCACAAGTCAAGCAATCAACCTACACATGCAAGTCTAAGAGTATAGTAGCGGAATGTGAAACATTTTCATATGAAGGTAAAGGGAGGAGTTTGGAGGGAGCAAACGCAATGTAGACACGGAGATTTTTGGCGTGGTTCCGGTAGATGGTGCTATCGTACATCCACGTTGATGGAGACTTCAAACCACGAAGGGTAACGGTTGCGCACGGAGGGCTCCACCCACGAAGGGTCCACGAAGAAGCAACCTTGTCTATCCCACCATGGCCATCGCCCACGAAGGACTTGCCTCACTAGCGTAGATTTTCACGAAGTAGACGATCTCCTTGCCCACACAAACTCCTTGGTTCAACTCCACAATCTTGTTGGAGGCTCCGAAGTGACACCTAACCAATCTAGGAGACACCACTCTCCAAAAGGTAATAGATGGTGTGTTGATGATGAACTCCTTGCTCTTGTGCTTCAAATGATAGTCTCCCCAACACTCCACTCTCTCTCTCAGACTTGGATTTGGTGGAAATATGATTTGAGTGGAAAGCAACTTGGGGAAGGCTAGAGATCAAGATTCATATGGTTGGAATGGAATATCTTGGTCTCAACACATGAGTAGGTGGTTCTCTCTCAGAAAATGTATGATGGAAGTGTAGGCACATTCTGATGGCTCTCCTTGCTAATGAAGGAAGGGTGGAGGGGTATATATAGATTCCACACAAAATCTAATCATTACACACAATTTACCAAACTCGATGGGACCGATATGTCAATCTCGATGGGACCGATTTCATTAGGGTTAGGGCATAACGTAATCTCGGTGAGTTCAATTACATAACTCGGTGGTACCGATTTTGGTAATAAGGTAACCAGGGAGTTGGTCAGGCAAACTCGGTGGGACCGAATCACTCATTTCGGTGAGACTGAAATGTTATGAAAGGTAAATAGAGAGTTTGCATTGCGAACTTGGTGGGACCGATCGCTCATCTTGGTTGGACAGAAACGTTACAAAGGGAAACAGAGAGTTTGCAATCCCATCTCGGTGAGACCGAAATGACTAGGGTTTCTGTAGGACCTTGAAGTAGATGTGTCTAGAGGGGGGGTGATTAGACACTTAATGCTAAAGTTGCAATTTTTAAGCTTTTTCGGTTTAAGTGCAGTTTAGGCACAATTTCAACATTCACAATACATATCAAGCAAGCATGCAAAGAGTATATAGGCAGCGGAAAGTAAAGCATGCAACTTGCAAGAATGTAAAGGGAAGGGTTTGGAGAATTCAAACGCAATTGGAGACACGGATGTTTTTCCCGTGGTTCGGATAGGTGGTGCTATCCTACATCCACGTTGCTGGAGACTTCAACCCACGAAGGGTAACGGTTGCGTGAGTCCACGAAGGGTCCACGAAGAAGCAACCTTGTCTATCCCACCATGGCCATCGCCCACGAAGGACTTGCCTCACTAGCGGTAGATCTTCATGAAGTAGGCGATCTCCTTGCCCTTACAAACTCCTTGGTTCAACTCCACAATCTTGTCGGAGGCTCCCAAGTGACACCTAGCCAATCTAGGAGACACCACTCTCCAAGAAGTAACAAATGGTGTGTTGATGATGAACTCCTTGCTCTTGTGCTTCAAATGATAGTCTCCCCAACACTCAACTCTCTCTCACAGGATTTGGATTTGGTGGAAAGAAGATTTGAGTGGAAAGCAACTTGGGGAAGGCTAGAGATCAAGATTCATGTGGTAGGAATGGAATATCTTGGCCTCAACACATGAGTAGGTGGTTCTCTCTCAGAACATATGAATTGGAAGTGTAGATGTGTTCTGATGGCTCTCTCCACGAGTGAAGAGGAGGTGGAGGGGTGTATATAGCCTCCACACAAAATCCAACCGTTACACACAATTTACCAATCTCGGTGGGACCGAATCAACAAACTCGGTCGGACCGAAATAGTAAACCTAGTGACCGTTAGAGATTTTCGGTGGGACTGACATGCAACTCGGTAGGACCGATATGGTTAGGGTTAGGGCATAACGTAATCTCGGTGAGACCGATTACACAAACTCGATGAGACCGATTTGGTAATAAGCTAACCAGAGGGTTGGTCAGGCAAACTCGGTGGGACCGATTACACAAACTCGGTGAGACCGATTTTGGTAATGAGCATACATAGTGAGTTTGCATTGTAACCTCGATAGTACCGATTGCGCAAGATCGGTGAGACCGATTTTGGCAATGGACATACACAGTGAGATTACAATCCCATCTCGGTGAGACCGAGATCCTTATCGGTAGAACCGATTTGCTAGGGTTTGGCAATGGCTATGACAAGTGAAACTTGGTGGCGCCGGATAGAAATAATCGGTAGGTCCGAGTTTGGCTTAGGTTTAGGTCATATGTGGAAGTGGGAAAGTAGCTGAGGATTTTGGAGCATATCATTAAGAACTTGAAGCAAGAGGATCATTAAGCAACACCTCATCCATCCTTGATAGTATTGGCTTTTCCTATGGACTCAATGTGATCTTGGATCACTAAAATGTAAAATGAAGAGTCTTGAGCTTTAAGCTTTAGCCAATCCTTTGTCCTTAGCATCTTGGAGAATTTCCCACAAACTTTAGTCCATGCCACTCCATTGTTGAACTTATCTGAAACATACTAGATAGAAACGTTAGTCCAACAAGAGATATGTTGTCATTAATTACCAAAACCACCTAGGGAGCACTTGTGCTTTCAGTTTCTGGTAGTGGCTATGTCAAGTTAACTCGGTGGCGTCGAATAGAACATTTCGGTGGGGCTGAGTTTGACTTTTGGTTTGAGACATATGTGGATATGAGAAAGTGGTTGAGGGTTTTTGGAGCATATCACTAAGCATTTTGAGCAAGTAAGTCATTAAGCAACACCTCATCCCCTTTTAATAGTATTGGCTTTTCCTATGGACTCAATGTGATCTTGGATCACTAAAATGAAAAGGAAGAGTCTTGAGCTTGAGCCAATATGTGTCCTTAGCATTTTGAGGGGTCCACATTCCTAATCCATGCCATGCCAATCATTGAACTTTCTGAAATGATCATCTTGAAACAGCATTAGTTCAATGAGCTATATGTTGTTAGTAATTACCAAAACCACCCAGGGATAGTTGCACTTTCAATCTCCCCCTTTTTGGTAATTGATGACAACATATAGGTCAAAGCTTCGACAAGTGATAATAAGATTTAAATACATTGTCGCTTTGAGAAGTATGTGATAAGCAAGAGCTCCCCCTAAATTTGTGCATTATTTAAGATTTGCTTTTGAATGCAAATGTACAATCGATTAGGATCAAGGGTTACTCTTCCATGTCACATACATCATTGTCCACATCTTTTTTCTTTTGCATATCGCATAATTCCACGAAGGTATTAAGATGGGATGTGGCATCCTCATTAGGAGTACCGAAAAATTGATCTTTCATAACAAGATTCAGCAAAGTAGTATTAATATCACAAGACTCCGCACTAGTGGCGGGAGGAGCAAGCAGAGTGCCAATAAAATCATTGTTGTTGGTATTTGAGAAATCACACAATTTGGTGTTCTCTTGAATCATGATGACTACAGAACAAGATTGCACTCAAAAACAGATCCGGCAAGAAAACGACGAACGAAAAAGAGGGGCGAATAAAACGGCAAATTTTTGTGAAGTGGGGGAGAGGAAAATGAGAGGCAAATGGCAAATAAATATAAATTGCGAGGAGTTGAGATTTGTGATTAGGAACCTGGTATATGTTGATGATCCTCCCCCGCAATGGCACCAAAAATTCGTTTTGATGCGGCTTGAAACTACGTCGGTATTTCCCCAAAGAGGAAGGGATGATGCAGCACAGCAGCGGTAGGTATTGTCACGACCGGTTTTCCAATAAAAATGTTTATTGAGAAACCAATCTTTTGAGTCCAGTATGAGAAAAATCCTCCTTACCGGTAGACAAATTCTTGATACAATAAACCAGTAGCATAAAATATATTACAGGGTCGAACTACGGTTGCTCAACCAAATTATTACAAGCATGCCAATAATTATACATAATGGCGGACATGACACGGTGGTGTGGAGGCATACTACTGACTCAAGGGTAGGGTGGTGGTGGAAAAACACAGCGGGGAGTGTGATACATGACTCTAAAACTAGCATCTCATCGAGCGTCGAGGTGAGGCTCGATGAATTTATTTGGTAGCGGAAGCGGATATAATACAGTGACCAAATCCAGGGTCGCACGAGACTGACTGGGATTCCTCTAGGCGTCGGACTCGCTATCAAATTCTTCATCCATGAGATCGCCTTCGTCAGCATCTGGCCAAATCAACAAGCCAGGTGAGTACTTTGAAAGTACTCGCAAGACAGTTCGGACGTAAGATATAACAAATGCATGCATGGATGAGTCATGATTAAACTTTAACAGTGGCACATTAATTCATAAAAACAAGACAGGTAAAAAGGGGGTCGGCGGTAGTCCGCTCGAAAACCCAACAAAATAACTGTAAACCCAATCGGGTGCCTGAAGCGACACCTCGATAGGAGGATGAAATAAATAAAGCACGCCGCAGTCGGGTGTCTAGGCGACACCACATAAAGGGCTTTAAAAGAAATGCCACGGTCGGGCGTCTGAGTGACGCCACATAAAGGGCTTTAAAAGAAATGCCACAGTCGGGCTTCTGAGCGACGCCACATAAAGGGGCTTTAAAAGAAATGCCACCGTCGGACATCTGAGCGACATCACAGAAGGGGCTTTTATTGAAAGTAAATAATAACAATGCCATAGTCGGACGTCTGAGCGACATCACAGAAAGGGCTTTTATTGAAAGTAAATAATAACAAAGCCACAGTCGGACGTCTGAGCGACATCACAGAAAGGGCTTTTATTCACAAGTAAATAATACTCATAATAAATATTCAATTCATGAGAATAAACGGGTTAGTCCATCCACAGGAATAAACATTTAACTGGACTTAGCACTCATGTGATTCACCGGAGTCTCTGTCTTCAAAACTGACATTTGGTCAGGATAAGATAATACCGAACATGGACATGGAATAGATGATTCAAAGGAATATATGACTATGCAGAGTTTGTACAAAAATTTTCCCACAGCCAACGGATTTCCGTAGTCACGAAGGACTAGTTCCGTTTACGGTATTTCGGAAGAAAACACAGCTAACCAGTACACACCCATCCTACCTCTCGATGCTAGGAATCACCCTAGACATCGTCCAAGAAAAACTTTTGAGACGGGGAGATCACAATCTCGAATAGCATGGGATCAAATTTATATACGCGCGCTCTAAGGGGTGCCCCCCTCTCGGTCCCAACCGGAAACACCCATGCCCCCTGACCGGATGACTGGCTTTAATCCAGGGCCATGGTACCATCATCACGGCCTCTCCTTTTTGGTGTGTACCAGGAAAGCGGTTTACAACTTACTAAGCCATATTCCTTGCGGAAAACATGTGGTAGTACAGGGGAGGAAGAATGGAAGGAACTAGAATGATACGGGTTGACACTGAAGTCATATAGCCTGGCATAAGACTGGCATGCTACAACACTGCCATCTTACCCATCCTCATGCCAACACATGGCCATGCATACTCACATCCATCCACTCATGGGTTTTCGAAACTCACTTACCTCATCGTTGCATGTAACATGACATCCGTCGGTATGTTCATCAACATGCCATAAACTACTTAATGCAAACATGCCAAAACAATCATCATATCAAAAGTTCAAACATGCTTGCCTGGTTCAGAGTAGTCGGAGCCTAGCTCGGTGAAGTTCACGGTCCCGTCACCTCCTTCGGTATCTATGGTATAAAGAAAATATACGCGCTATCATGAATACCGTGAGGTGCACAAAAATTATTCCAAATATTTTTCAAATAAATATGATAAAAAAACTAGACAAAAATTTGAAGAGGACAGAAAAAGAATCACTCAAAAATTCCTTTCTATTAAAAAGTTATAAGGGTTTTAACCCAAGGACCCATCTGTAATGAAACAGAAAACTTCCAGGGGCTAACTTATAAAAACAGAAAACGATTCGATAAAGAATACGCCGGCCCAGAGGGGTGACGTACTTTGGCAGAAGACGTTTTCAGAAAACTTTTCGCTTAGAAAGGACAGAGAGGCTGACAGGCGGGTCCCGCCCGTCAGGTTTGAATTTTTAAAAGAGGCGGCAGAGCTCGACGGTGCCCGAGAGCCGCGGTGGTCGCCGGCAGCGATCCACGGCGAGGCAGGGAGATCGGAGGGTACCTCCGTGTTCAGGGCGCCATTCCGCATCGGTTGGTGGTGGTGGTGGTCGCCGGCGAGTACCACGTCGACGGCGAGTCTTGCTTCGGCGGACGGCGGTTCGGGTGGTCGAGGGCCTCGTCGGAGAGAGCTGCGAAGGCCAAATTGACGCTGGGGTTAGCTCACTGGGTGCTAGAGGAGGCTATAGACGAGATTTGGGCACCGGGGATGGCGTCATCGGAGCAAATCGAGCTGGTGGCCGAGGCGGATCGGGACGGCCGGAGTTGGGGGAGGGGACCTCCTCGAGGTCCTCCTGGTGGCTTGGCAGGGTCCTGGAGAGGTGCAGTGAAGGTGTGTGCTCGTGAGCAAGCTCGGGGTCCTTTTTATAGGCGATCCGAGGCGGTGGCCGTGACGGTGATCTCCGGCGAAGGTTTCGGCGGCGCAGAGCTTGGTCGGGGAGGTTTAGGGAGTTGGGCGTCATCGTGGAGGTCCACCGGTTCCATTTAGGTGCTAAACGAGCTTGGATTGGGTGCTTTGGGCGAGCTCGACGGAACGGGGCAGCGCGGGCCCGTCGGCGGCAGGGAGCACGTTCCGTGCTTGCTGGGCCACGGCGACGGTGCCACGGGCGTGCGCTGGCATGGCAGGGACACGCGGAGAGCCAGGGGACGTTGGGCGGCGCCGGGTGGCGTGGCGAGCGGGCTCGGGCCCTCGCTGGCCGCCACGGGAGGCGCAGCCACCGCAGAAGCTTCCAACGCCGGCGAGGCTCGTCGCCAGCGACACCTGTGCCCGTCCAAGGGGGCGTGCAGTGCTCTGGCCAGGGAGGAGAGGCCGTGCGCAACGCGCCAGGGGCACTGGTGATGGATGACAAGTCACTGACGAAAAACGACATCGACTGAATTCTGAAAATCTGAATTTTTCTGAAAGTCTACGGAAACAGTGCCGGCCAAGTGTTCGACGGAATTATTTTGGCATGTGGAGAATTTTCCTTGAGCTGAATTTTGGTGGGGTGGCCTCTCATTGCACCAGGAGGCTGCCTGAATTTTTGTGGAATTTTTGGAGAAGTGTAGATATGAATTTCATCAAATTTGTCAAATCTGGTCCAAACTTGCAGTAAGTAAAATTTGAAATTTTTGAAAAGAAGAAGAGTGGATCAAGATGGTTCTAGGTTGTGGGTACTAAAGACAATCCAGGGGAGTTGGTTTGAGGTGAAAACTCAAAGGCAATGAGGTACTTGCTTTGAAAATCACTTAGGCTCAAAATAATTGGCAGAAATGATTTGAGAGAGAAATAATTGAAAAAAAATCTAAAACTTGTTTGGACTTGTTGAGACAGAGAATTTAGATTGTTCAAAGGTGGAGGGAGGGATTTTGAGAAGATTTACTATAGGAGATATGGTAAAACCATGGGTGGTTTCAAGATAAGAAAAACCTAAAAATTCATAGAGTTCTTTTTATAAGAAAAAGAATAATCTCCAAAAATATACTTTGAGAAGGGAACCATTAGAGAAAGAGTTTTAAATGATCAAACACCATAGTTCGAAGAGGATAAAAATCCTTGCCAAAGAAGTTTTTAGGAGGAAGGTTTTCTAGAAAAATTTTAAATGGCCTCTTTTTTCAAAAACCAACAAAGTTTTTGCTGAAAACCAAATAAAATTTTTGGAGTGTTACAGGTATTTCCCTCAGATATGAAACCAAGGTTATCGAACCAGTAGAGAACCAAGCAACACAACGTAAACAACACCTGCACACAAATAACAAATACTCGCAACCAGACGTGTAAAAGGGGTTGTCAATCCCTTTCGGGTAGCGGCGCCTCAAGATAGGCAAACAGACGTGAGATAAATTGTAGTAGATTGATAGATCGAATGAAAAATAAAATAAATAAGAATAAAAAATAGCAAGGTATTTTTTGTATTTTTGGTTTAATAGATCTGAAAATAAAAGCAAAGGAAAAGTAGATTGCAAAGGCAAATAATATGAGAAAGAGACCCGGGGGCCGGAGGTTTCACTAGTGACTTCTCTCGAGAAAAATAGCAAACGGTGGGTAAACAAATTACTATTGGGCAATTAAATAGAACTTCAAATAGTCATGACAATATCCAGGTAATGATTAGTATATAGGCATCACGTCCAAGATTAGTGGACCGACTCCTGCCTGCATCTACTACTATTAGTCCACACATCGACTGCTATCCAGCATGCATCTAGTGTATTCAGTTCATGGAGAAACGGGGTAATGCAATAAGAACGATGACATGATGTAGACAAGATCTATCTATGTAGAGATTGACGCCATCGTTTTCTCCTTAGTAGAAGCGATACATACGTGTTGGTTCCCTTTCTGTCACTGGGATCAAGCACCGTAAGATCGAACCCACTACAAAGCACCTCTTCCCATTGTAATATAAATAGATAAAGTTGGCCAAATAAAACCCAAATATTGGAGAAGAAATATGAGGCTATAAGCAATCATGCATATAAGAGATCAAAGGAACTCAAACAACTTTCATGGATATAAAAAGATAGATCTGAGCATAAACTCAAAGTTCATTTGATCCCAACAAACACATCGAGAAAAAGAGTTACATCATATGGATCTCCAAGAGACCATTGTATTGAGAACCAAACGAGAGAGAGGAAGGCATCTAGCTACTAACTACAGACCCGACGGTCTACAAAGAACTGCTGATGCATCATCGGAGAGGCACCAATGGAAGTGGTGAACCCCTCCGTGATGGTGTCTAGATTGGATCTGGTGGTTCTGGACTCTGCGGCGGCTGGAATTGATTTTCGTCGACTCCCCTAGGGTTTCTAGAATATTGGGATATTTATAAATCAAAGGGGTGGTCTGGGGGCACCCAAGGTGGGCACAACCCATGAGGGCGCGCCTGGGCCTCCTGGTGCGCCCTGGTGGGTTGTGCTCCCCTCGGAGCACCCCCAAGGCGCTGCCTTGGCCCATTGGGTGTCTTCTGGTACAAAAAAATCTGCGTAAAGTTTTTTTGCATTTGACTCCGTTTGGTATTGATTTCCTGCGATGTAAAAAACATGCTGAAAAAAGTAATTGGCACTATTTCAATAGGTTAGTACCAAAAAATGATATAAAATGATTATAAAACATCCAAGATTGATAATATAACAGCATGGAACAATCAAAAAGCATAGATACGTCAGAGACGTATCAAAGGACAACCACCATCACTTTGCATGTGGGCCAAACATTTGTTGAATACCCAAAACGCACAACTTTGATGTGGCACATGCCTCGAAAAACGTAAAGTCCCCACATAGAGCGAGGTTCATGAAGCGTACTACATATGATGGTCCCCTTCCCAATCGTCGACGCATACTATATGATCCTACCGTAATACAGCCCAAAAAGAATCCTCCTTGATGGTGAAATTAATTAACCTCTCCCGATGTAGGTCAAAGTGATGCATGCATCGACGATGGCCTCGTGTTCCACAGATGGAAGCGTCACACGTGAGTGTCCTAGGACAACCACTGTCTGCATGCATGTCGCCCAAAGAGGTGTTGTGTGATGTTTGAATAGCCAATTTCACAACTTTGATGTGGCACGTGCCTCAGAAACCGAAAAGTCCCAACACTGAGTGAGGTGTACTTGTTTAGGGACGCGTACATATAGTATATATGCTAGTCCCCTCCAACCTCCGCGTACTGTATACTCCCACCATAACACAAACAAAAAAGATTCTACCTTGCTGGTCAAATTAACCTATCCGCTGCCTGTTCGTCAAAGTGATGGACGACGACCTTGCGGGCCCGCAGAAAGCGTCACACGCGAGTATCGAGTGTCGTGTAGGACAACCATCGACTGCATGTGGCCAAAACATGTATGTATGAAAGGGTTGTGTAATGTTTTAAGTAACGAATTGATGACTCTGATGTGGCACCTGCCTCAAAAAACAGCCAACCCACATGATGGCTCACGACTCATAGTGTACTGCCACACACACACACACACCGCGAATCCACCGCAACTACGATGCATGTTAAATTATCCCGCGGTGAACATATGTTACCAAAGGAGGGACGTATTAATTTTGAAAAAAAACAGAGATCATTAAGACGTTTTAGTACATTGTTTGATTTTCTAGGGGTATAATGTGCAAAAATTAAATTTGAGCTACATGCACACGTGACAGTGCACCTAAATGGATTGCAAAAACACATGTGTCTCACTGGGTGCATGTTTACTCCCCGTGCAAGAAATTTCAAACTTCGAGAATCTTGATTTTTAAATTCTAGTTCATCAAAACTTATTTGAAATTCACGAAACTTATCGTGTTGTCATATGGGCACCAATACAAAGTGGCATTGTACTTTTTGTCAAATTTGAGACTAGTTTTGATGTAATCTTTATCTTCTTACAAATGGGAGATTATTAATAATTGGGAACCAATATCCCAAACGGATTATTTATTCGAATCGTGAGCGCTATACCAACAATGGATACGTGCCATGCTTCGGTTAAGCAATAAAGCGGTAGCATTAATCATCCAAATAGAAAAACAATATACGTGCCGCCACGTGACCCGTGTGCCATGTGAGTAGGCGTGAGTTGATGGGATCCATGCGAGCAGTCCACCGCGCATGCAGACCGGGAGGCGTGCGTGCAGGTGTGTGAATTGACGGGAGGCATGCTCGCTGCACATTGTCATCGGGAGGCATGTGAGTAGCTGTGTGAAACATCCGTAGGCATGCCGACAGTCCAGTGCGCAAGCTTACCGGGAAGCGAGCTAGGGGTTTTACCACCGCCTGCCTCTCTCCCATTACTCCATATTAATGGCGCGCCCAAGCAGCCGCATCCCCATCCTCGCCACACACACAATCCTCTCTCTCAGCTTGCATCCTCGAAGTCGCTCTCAATCCTCAAAGCCGTCAGTGTATAAGGATGCCGCCGAAGCACCATATCGAAGGGAGTGGCGACACCGAGGCTGCTGAAGCACCGGAGCATGGTGTCGAGATAGAGACAGAGGTTGCCGTCACCACCGGTGAGGTATCGCTGCACCCTGGCATCGTCGACAGCATCGAGCTTCCATAACCGAAGGCAGAGGTCCACACCGTCTCCGATGATGACTCGGGCGACGACCCCGGCGACGACTCCGATGACCACTTCAGCGACGACTCCGATGACGACGGAGAACTGGTTAGTCATCTATACCCATTTATGTGTCAAATAGATCCTAGGGTTTCTCTGGTTACTCCTGCCTCCTCCTTTTTGGAATAGAAATCCTATGGTTATGTTCTCCCAATCCATGAAATCTGAGTAAGATTCGTTAGATCCGTGTAGTGTATTGATTGTTTGAATGGTACAAGTATAAGTGATTAGTTGTTTCATCTATGCAAATGATTTCTGCTAGTAATCGGACTAGGGTTAGTGTTTGTGCTAATAATTCCTAGCCATGACTTGCCAATTGATTTTGAATGACCTACATATATGTTTGTGCCATTATTTTCTTCAAGATTGGTCTGTACATAGACGACTATGCTTAAAAATCATCTGGATATGTATAAAAAAGAGCCATAAATTCCTAATCCTACTTCACGGCATGTAAACATTGATTTGATGCCAAAATTTGGCAACTGCCAAATGTTCTCTAGAGATTAGTTTGTAAACATTAATTTGACACCACATTTCTTTACTATTTGTATAGGTGATGTCTGACGATGTGGAAAGTGAGGATGAAGATGGCCTGAGGAGGTACAAGAAGCAAATCCCGAGGGAGCTTTATGCGGGAATGCATAACAGGTGTATTACGACCTGGGATAGCGGTTATCGGTGCCCATTTTGCAACCAAAAGCTTCATGACGCGTATGAAAGTGTTCTGACGCATGCAAGAGGATGAGCCGTTGGCTCGTTCAAGCAGAAGTATTCTCGCAGGGTGGCGCACGCCGAGTACCTGGAGAAGCTTGGTACGTCTCCAACATATCCATAATTTTTTATTGTTCCATGCTATTATATTATCTGTTTTCGATGTTTTATATGCATTAATATGCCATTTTATATGATTTTTTAGACTAACTTATTAACCTAGAGGCTAGTGTCAGTTCCTGTTTTTCCTTTTTTTGAGCTTCAGAAAAGGAATATCAAACGGAGTCCAAACGGAATAAAACTTTCGCGACGATTTTTCTTGGACCAGATGACACCCAGGGGACATGGAGTGCAAGTCAGAAGAGCCATGAGGCGGCAGCAAGGATGGAGGGCGCCCTAGGGGGGCGCACCCACTACCTTGTGGGCCCCTCGGCGACTCCCTGAGCTAGATCTTCGTCCTATATATTCACATATATTCCAAAACCCTCGTAAGCATCCATGAACACACTTTTCCACCGCCGCAACCTTCTATTCCCGTGAGATCCCATCTTGGGGCCTTTTCTGGCATCCTGTCGGAGGGGGATTCGATCACGGAGGGCATCTACATCAACTCTATTGCCTTTCCGATGAAGCGTGAGTAGTTTACCACAGACCTACGGGTCCATAGCTAGTAGCTAGATGGCTTCTTCTCTCTCTTTGATTCTCAATACCATGTTCTCCTCGATGTTCTTGGAGATCTATCCGATGTAATCTTCTTTTGCAGTGTGTTTGTCGAGATCTGATGAATTGTGGATATATGACCAGGTTATCTATGAATATTACTTTAATCTTCTCTATATTCTTATATGCATGATTTGATATCTTTGTATTTCTCTTTGAATTGTCGGATTGGTTTGGCCAACTAGATTGGTTTTTCTTGCATTGGGAGAGGTGCTTAGCTTTGGGTTCAATCTTGCGTGATTTCACCCAGTGACAAAGTAGGGGTAGCAAGACACGTATTGAATTGTTGCCATCGAGGATAAAATATGGGTTTTTCATCATATTACTTGATTTTATTCCTCTACATCATGTCATCTTAAAGCGTTACTCTGTTCTCTTGAACTTAATACTCTAGATGCAGGTAGGAGTCAGTTGATGTGTGCAGTAATAGTAGTAGATGCAGGCAGGAGTCGGCCTACTTGACACAGATGTGATGCCTATATTGCATAATCATTGCCTTGGATATCGTCATAACTTTGCGCTTTTCTATCAATTTCTCGACAGTAATTTGTTCACCCACCATATTATTTGCCTTCAAGAGAGAAGCCTCTAGTGAAACCTACGACCCCGGGTCTATTTTCCATCATATTAGTTTCCGATCTACTATTTTGCAATCTTTTATTTTCAAATCTATAAACCAAAAAAATAAAATATTTTATCTTTTGTTTAGTTTTATTTATCTCTATCAGATCTCACCTATGCAAGTGGCCGTGAAGGGATTGACAACCCCTTTATCGCGTTGGGTGAAAGTGTTTGATTGTTTGTGCAGGTGCATCTATTGGGGACTTGCGCATTTCTCCTACTGGATTGATACCTTCGTTCATAACTAAGGGAAATAATTATCTCTACTGGGCTGCATCACCCTTTTCTCTTCAAGGGAAAAACCAACGCAAGCTCAAGAAGTAGCAGGAAGAATTTCTGGCGTCGTTGACGGGGAGAATTTCTGGCGCCATCGCCGGGGAGATCTACACCAAGCCTACCAAGTACCAATCATAAAATCTCATCTCTTGCATTACATTATTCGCCATTCGCCTCTCGTTTTCCTCTCCCCCACTTCTAGAATGATTTTCGAAAAGATTTGCCCATTTATTCGCCCTTCTTCCGTTCATCTTTTCATTTGCTTTTTGTTTGCTCGTGTGTTAGATCGCTTGACTTGCTTTCATGGCTACTCCTTCTATTGTTGTTAGACTCCCGATGATGAGGTCCTTAATTTTAAGCAAAGGGAGGCAGAAAATTTAAAGGATTCTTAGTATAGAATTTGCAATGCTCGAAATTGATGTACTCGAAAGCAATCTACTATTGCTCTCCTTTGTAATTTTTATGTGGGCATTACTCCTTGGAATAGATATGTTCTAGATACCATTACCAGGGGAAATTTCTTGGGGAGACATACTTTTGATTCTTATAATGCTATGCTAGATTTGTTAGGCCCACTACCTCTTATGATCAATGGAACTGTTTTAACCTTGGAACATGTGATGCAAAGGCTTGATATTATTGAAAATAAAATTGCTACAATATAGTTGATTGAAAATTTGGATAAAAAGATTCATAATCAGATTACTCAATATGGATCTAAGGTAGGAGTTACTTTAAAGAATCTTAGGGAAAAGGAACCAATAGTTAATGAAAAGATAGATCAAGATTCTACTAGAATTGGCAAATTGGAAGATATTATTACTAACTTGGGTTCCACCTTTTCTTCCGTTAAAACGACTCAAGATTTTCCTCCTACTAAGGCTACAAAGTTTATTTATGTTCCTAAGAATAAGGGTGAATCTTCTAGTAAAGGTAACGAAGATCTCAAAACAATAAGTGTTCACTCTAATCTTGTAGATATTATTAAGGAAACAATTGCCACAAGTGCATTTATTGATTTTGTGCCTAGGAGTATGATCATTGGTAAAACCGAGGAATCTCCTAAGGATTATAACTGTGCAATTAAAGAATTGCATACCAAAGATGACAATACTTAGATCTATGTTTTTGTGCCTAGCTAGGGGCGTTAAACAATAGCGCTTGTCGGGGGGCAACCCAACTTAATTTTTGTTCTTCATTTTTTGGTTCTGTTTTCAAATAATAAATTCATCTAGCCTCTGGTTAGATGTGTTTTTGTGTTTTAATTAGTGTTTGTGGCAAGTAAGACCTTTGGGATGGCTTACAGTGATAATTGATTTGATCTTGCTGAAAAACAGAAACTTTTGCGCCCAGTAAAATAATTCTCATTTTTAAAAGATCTGTGATAAAATACTGATTATTTTTTGCAGAAGATTAACATACAAATTGCCTAGGTTGTCCTAAGTTTTCAGAATTTTTGGAGCTACAGAAGTATTCGAGGGTTACAGATTGCTACAGACTGTTCTGTTTTTGACAAATTCTGTTTTCTATGTGGTGTTTGCTTATTTGCATGAATCTATGGGTAGTATAGGGGGGTATGAACCATGGGAAAGTTGGAACACAGTAGATATCACACCAATATAAATAAATAATTAGTTAACAACATTACCAAAAGTGGTTATTTTATTTTCTTATACTAACGGATCTCATGAGATTTTCTGTTGAGTTTTGTGTTGTGAAGTTTTCAAGTTTTGGGTAAAGATTTGATGGACTATGGAATAAGTAGTGGCAAGATCCTAAGCTTGGGGATGGCCAAGGCACCCCAAGGTAATATTCAAGGACAACCAAGAGCCTAAGCTTGGGGATGACCCGAAAGGCATCCCCTCTTTCGTCTTCATCTATCGGTAACTTTACTTGAGGCTATATTTTTATTCTCAACATGATATGTGTTTTGCTTGGAGCGTCTTGTATGATTTGAGTCTTTACTTTTTAGTTTGCCACAATCATCCTTGTTGTACACATATTTTGAGAGGGATACACATGAATCGTGATTTATTAGAATACTCTATGTGCTTCACTTATATCTTTTGAGCTAGGCAATTTTGCTCTTGTGATTCATTTATATCTTTTTAGAGCATGGCGGTGGTTTTATTTTGTAGAAATTATTGAACTCTCATGCTTCACTTATATTATTTTGATAGTCATCCAAGAGGGATATAATAAAAACTTTCATATAAAGTGCATTGAATACTATGAGAAGTTTGATTCCTTATGATTGTTTTGAGATATGGGGATGGTGATATTAGAGTCATGCTAGTGAGAAATTGTGTATTGTAGATATACTTGTGTTATAGTTTGTGATTCCCGTAGCATGCACGTATGGTGAACCGTTATGTGATGAAGTCGGAGCATGATTTATTTATTGATTGTCTTCCTTATGAGTGGCGGTCGGGGATGAGCGATGGTCTTTCCCTACCAATCTATCCCCATAGGAGCATGCGCGTGGTACTTTGTTTCGACGACTAATAGATTTTTGCAATAAGTATGTGGGTTCTTTATGACTAATGTTGAGTCCATGGATTATACGCACTCTCACCCTTCCACCATTGCTAGCCTCTCTAGTGTCGCGCAACTTTCACTGCTACCATACACCCACCTTTTACCTTCCTCAAAACAGCCACCATACCTACCTATTATGGCATTTCCATAGCCATTCCGAGATATATTGCCATGCAACTTCCACCGTTCCGTTTATTATGACTCGCTCCATCATTGTCATATTGCTTTGCATGATCGTAAGATAGCTAGCATGATGTTTACATGGCTTGTCTATTTTTGATGTCATTTTCTATGCTAGATCATTGCACATCCCGGTACACCACCGGAGGCAATCATATAGAGTCATATTATGTTCCAAGTATTGAGTTGTAATTCTTGAGTTGTAAGTAAATAAAAGTGTGATGATCATCATTATTAGAGCATTGTACCATGTAAGGAAGGATGATGGAAGCTATGATTCCCTCACAAGTTGGGATGAGTCTCCGGACTTTACAAAAAATAAAAGAGGCCAAGAAGCCGACCAATAAAAATGAGGGAAAATAGATAAGGGGAAATGTTACTATCCTTTTTCCACACTTGTGCTTGAAAGTAGCACCATGATCTTCATGATAGAGAGTCTCCTATATTGTCAATTTCATATACTAGTGGGAATTTTTCATTATAGAACTTGGCTTGTATATTCCAATGATGGGCTTCCTCAAATTGCCCTAGGTCTTGGTGAGCAAGCGAGTTGGATGCACACCCAATTAGTTTCTTTTTTGAGCTTTCATACACTTATAGCTCTAGTGCATCCGTTGCATGGCAATCCCTACTCACTCACATTGATATCTATTGACGGGCATCTCCATAGCCTGTTGATATGCCTAGTTGATGTGAGACTATCTCCTTATTTTTGTCTTCTCCACAACCACCATATTGTATTCCACCAATAGTGCTATGTCGATGGCTCACGCTCATGTATTGCGTGAAACTTGAAAAAGTTTGAGTACACCAAAAGTATGAAACAATTGCTTGGCTTGTCATCGGGGTTGTACACGATTTGAATATTTTGTGTGATGAAGATGGAGCATAGCCAGACTATATGATTTTGTAGGGATAGATTTCTTTGGCCATGGTATTTTCAGAAGACATGATTACTTTATTAGTATGCTTGAAGTATTGTCATTTTAAAATTTTGTTTTGAATCTTATGGATTTGAACATTCATGCCACAATAAAGAAAATTACATGGATAAATATGTTAGGTAGCATTCCACATCAAAAATTCTGTTCTTATCATTTACCTACTCAAGGACGAGCAGGAATTAAGCTTGGGAATGCTTGATACGTATCCAACGTATTTATAATTTTTGATTGTTCCATGCTATTATATTATCTGTTTTGGATGTTTTATATGCATTAATATGCTATTTTATATTATTTTTGGGACTAACTTATTAACCTAGAGCCCAGTGCTAGTTTCCATTTTTTCCTTGTTTTTGAGCTTCACAAAAAAGGAACATCAAAAAGATTCCAAACGGAATATAACACCCAAGGGACTTGGAGTGCAAGTCAGAAGAGCCACGAGGCGGCGCCAAGGGTGGAGGGCGCGCCCTAGGGGGGCATGCCCTCCTACCTTGTGGGCCCCTCGCTGACTCCCTAACCTAGATCTTCGTCCTATATATTCACATATATTCCAAAAGCCTCAGAAGCATCCACGAAAACACTTTTCCACCACCGCAACCTTCAGTTCCTGTGAGATCCCAACTTGGGGCCTTTTCCGGCATCCTACTGGAGGGGGATTCAATCACGGAGGGCATCTACATCAACTCTATTGCCCTTCCGATGAAGCGTGAGTAGTTTACCATAGACCTATGGGTCCATAGCTAGTAGCTAGATGGATTCTTCTGTCTCTTTGATTCTCAATACCATGTTCTACTCGATGTTCTTGGAGATCTATCCAATGTAATCTTCTTTTGCGGTGTTTTTGTTAAGATCCAATGAATTGTGGATTTATGATTAGCTTATCTATGAATATTATTTGAATCTTCTCTGAATTCTTATATGCATGATTTGATATCTTTGTATTTCTCTTCGAATTATCGGTTTGGTTTGGCCAACTAGATTGGTTTTTGTTGCAACGGGAGAGGTGCTTAGCTTTGGGTCCAATCTTGCATGATTTCACCCAGTGGCAAAGTAGGGGTAGCGAGACATGTATTGAATTGTTTCCATTGATGATAAAAATATGGGGTTTTCATCATATTGCTTGAGTTTGTTGCTCTACATCAAGTCATCTTACTTAAACTGTTACTCTATTCTCTTGAACATAATACTCTAGATGCAGGCAGGAGTCGGTCGATGTGTGGAGTAATAGTAGTAGATGCAGGCAGGAGTCGGTCTACTTGATATGGACGTGATGCCTATATTGCATAATCATTGCCTTGGATATCGTCATAACTTTGCGCTTTTCTATCCATTGCTTGACAGTAATTTGTTCACCCATCACATTATTTGCCTTCAAGAGAAAAGCCTCTAGTGAAACCTATGGCCCCTAGGTCTATTTTCCATCATATTAGTTTCCAATCTACTATTTTTCAATATTTTATTTTCAGATCTATAAACCAAAAAACCCAAAAAACTATTTTATCTTTTGTTTAGTTTTATTGATGTCTATCACATCTCACCTTTGCAAGTGACTGTGAAGGGATTGTGAAAGTGCAACTATCCCTAGGTGGTTTTGGTAATTCATAACGACATATAGCTCATTGAGCTAATGCTATTCCAAGATGATCATTTCAGGAAAGCTCAATGATATGCATGGCATGGATGGTGAAAGTGGAACCCTCAAAATGCTAAGGACAAAGGATTGGCTCTAGCTCATATGCTCAAGACTCTTCATTTTACATTTTAGTGGTCCAAGATCACATTGAGTCCATAGGAAAAGCCAATACTATCAAGGAGGGATGAGGTGTTGCTTAATGAGCCTCTTGCTTCATGTGCTTAATGATATGCTCCAAAATCCTCAGCTACTTTCCCATATCCACATTTGACCTAAACCCAAAGCCAAACTCGGCCCTACCGATTCTTTCAACCCGGCGCCACCGAGTTTCACTTGTCATAGCCATTGCCAAACCCTAAGCAAATCGGTTCTACCGATAGGGATCTCGGTCTCACCGAGATGGGATTGCAATTTCTCTGTTTCCTTTTCGTAACTTTTCGGTCTCATCGAAAGAGCGGATCAGGCCCACCGAGATTGCAATGTAAACTCACTGTTTCCTTTTCGTAACATTTCGGTCTCACCAAGAAGAGCGAATCGGTCCCACCGAGTTTGCCTGACCAACCCTCTGGTTAGCTTATTACCAAATCGGTCTCACCGAGTTTGTGTAATCGGTCTCACCGAGATTATGTTATGCCCTAACCCCAACCATATCGGTCCTACCGAGTTGCATGTCAGTCCCACCGAAAATCTCTAACGGTCACTAGGTTTACTATTTCGGTCCGACCGAGTTTGTTGATTCGGTCCCACCGAGATTGGTAAATTGTGTGTAACGGTTGGATTTTGTGTGGAGGCTATATATACCCCTCCACCTCCTCTTCACTCGTGGGGAGAGCCATCAGAACACATCTACACTTCAAACTCATATGTTCTGAGAGAGAACCACCTACTCATGTGTTGAGGCCAAGATATTCCATTCCTACCACATGAATCTTGATCTCTAGCCTTCCCCAAGTTGCTTTCCACTCAAATCTTCTTTCCACCAAATCCAAATCCTGTGAAAGAGAATTGAGTGTTGGGGAGACTATCATTTGAAGCACAAGAGCAAGGAGTTCATCATCAACACACCATTTGTTACTTCTTGGAGAGTGGTGTCTCCTAGATTGGCTAGGTGTCACTTGGGAGCCTCCGACAAGATTGTGGAGTTGAACCAAGGAGTTTGTAGGGCAAGGAGATCGCCTACTTCGTGAAGATCTACCGCTAGTGAGGAAAGTCCTTCGTGGGCGATGGCCATGGTGGGATAGACAAGGTTGCTTCTTCGTGGACCCTTCGTGGGTGGAGCCCTCCGTGGACTCGCGCAACCGTTACCCTTCGTGGGTTGAAGTCTCCATCAACGTGGATGTAGGATAGCACCACTATCCGAACCACGGGAAAAACATCCGTGTCTCCAATTGCGTTTGAATTCTCCAAACCCTTCCCTTTACATTCTTGCAAGTTTTACTTTCCGCTGCCAATATACTCTTTGCATGCTTGCTTGAATTGTGTGATGATTGCTTGACTTGTCCTACAATAGCTAAAATCTGCCAAGAACTAAAATTGAGAAAAGGTTAAGTTTTTATTTGGTCAAATAGTCTAATCACCCCTCCCCCCCTCTAGACATACTTTCGATCCTACAAGTGGTATCAGAGCTTTGGTCTCCATTTGCTTTGATCTCCATAGCTTTTGGTGGTCATAGCCTTGGTTTCACAACCTAGGAGAGTATGGCGTCTAGCGAGGGAAATTATCACCGTAGAGGTCCTTACTTTGATGGTACTAATTTTGCTAGTTGGAAGCATAAAATGAAAATGCATATTCTTGGACATAACGTTTGGGCTATTGTGTGTGTTGGTTTGCAAGGTGACTTCTTTGATGGGAGAGAACCAAACCGTGAAGCTACCGCGGATGAGTTGAAGATGTTGCAATACAATGCTCAAGCTTGCGATATTCTCTTCAACGGATTGTGCCCCGAAGAATTCAACAAAATCAGCCGTCTTGAGAATGCAAAGGAAATTTGGGACACTTTGATTGATATGCACGAAGGTACCGACTCCGTCAAGGAATCCAAATTGGATGTGCTTCAAAGTCAACTTGACAAGTTCAAAATGAAGGATGGTGAAGGTGTCGCTGAAATGTACTCTAGGCTTGATCTCATCACAAATGAGATTGCCGGCTTAGGGAGTGAAGAGATGACCGATAGATTCACCATCAAGAAGATTCTAAGAGCCTTGGATGGAAAATATGATACCGTGTGCACATTGATCCAAATGATGCCCAATTACAAAGATCTCAAGCCAACGGAGGTAATTGGAAGAATTGTTGCTCATGAGATGTCACTTAAGGATAAAGAAGAACTTCACAACAAATCAAGTGGTGCCTACAAAGCCTCATGTGAAGCCCCTACATCATCAAGTGAGAAACAAAACTTCAATGAAGAATTGAGCTTAATGGTGAAAAACTTCAACAAGTTCTACAAGAGTAGAAGCAAAGATAGAAGCTCCAAGTCAAGGTCCTACAATGACAAAAGATCTTCTAGTCGAGAGCGAAACTGCTACAATTGTGGAAGACCTGGACACTATTCCAATGAGTGTACGGCTCCCTACAAGAGAAGAGAAGACTCTCCAAAAAGAAGAAGCAAAAGAGAAGAATCACCACCAAGAGAGAGAAGGAGTAGAGATGATCGTTATGAACGAAGACACTCACGGAGAAGCAAGGATTCGGAAAGGAAGGAAAAATCATCAAGGAGCTACACAAAACGAAGACATCAAGCTCATGTTGGTGAATGGGTATCCGGCTCCGACTCCGACAACCACTCCGAGAGAAGTTATCACTCCGATTCCGAATATACTCAAGATGAAGGTGTTGCCGGTCTAGCACTTGTGTCAACCAACTCCTACGACATATTTGACTCACCAAATGAGGGAATTGGAAGATGCTTCATGGCCAAACATCCTAAGGTAACACACCCCGAGTATGTTGATTTTAATAGTGATGAAGATGACTTGTTAGGTGATGATGATTTACTTGTTGACAACTCTAGTGATGAATACTATGATGAAACGTCAATTAATCATGCTAATCAAGATAAAATGAATGACAATGATAAGGAGAAGATTGAGGCTCTAACTAAAGAACTAAACACTCTTAAGTTAGCTCATGAAACTATCTTCGAAGATCATCAAGAACTTTTAAGAGCTCATGAGAAGTTACGCTTTGAAAAGCTCAATCTTGAGCAAGAGCATGAGTTTTTAAAGGCAATCAATGATGATCTCCGCAAGAAAAGTTCTTCTTACATTGCCAAGTGTTTACTCTTATCCACTTACATGCCTCAAGTCAAGTCTAGTAACAAGAACAAGAAATATTCTTCCTCTAGTAGTAACAATGATCATGCTAAATCCAATATTGTTGCTTCTAGTAGTTCTCTTGATTCCACTAATGATTCTCTTAGCCAAGTTACACTTGAGCAAGAAAATAGCTTATTGAAGGGAATTATAGAGAAAGGAGTGTGCAAAAGCCTTGCCGGGAGTAAGCAATTCGAGGAAGGCACCGGAAGAATCAAGGTGTTGGTTTTGAACGAAAGTTCAATGCCAATGCAGTTGAGTGGGAAGAAGATCAATACCCCAAGACAAAGTTTGTTCCTCAACAAGAGAAGTATGATCCTACTTCCTTCAAGGGGACACAAGCTCAAGATGATCTTCCACCACAAGACTACAAGCAAAAAGGCAAGGACAAGCTTCAAGAGGAAATTGATGCATTTGAAGAAGCTCCTAAGACCTTAGTCAAGTGGATTCCCAAGACCACTTCAAGTTCCACTTCATCAAGGACGACTACAACTCCAAGGATTCCCATCAAGATGGTGTGGATCCAAAAGAAGAAGAACTAGAGAGTTCTTGAGGGTGACTCCGCCAACATACTTCACTCTTATCATTTTGGCAAGAACAAGTGCAGTCAACTTCCATATCTTGCACTAGTTCAAGGAGTCACAAACCCTCTTGTTGGTAAGACAAGGGACAAGGTAACCTAAAAGTTTTCATGGACATCATCTTGTGTGTGCATCACTCTATGTCTATGGATATCTTTGTTTGTTCCTTGTGGGACTAACCCATGTAGGTATTGAAAGTGCAATTCACTCAAATGGATAGCTCCAAGTGATCTACATCAACATTGAGCATCCACATCTTCAACATCTACATGAAGTCATCATCGACAAAACCCAAGGTTAGTTCATCCCTCTTAGGGGGGATATCACATCTAGGGGGAGCTTTACTCTAAGACTTGAGCTAAAGCAACTCTAAAGATGTGAACACAACAATGCTTTATGTAAAAGTGGTAACCCCACTTGAGCTTAAACGATGAGTATGACCTATGATCAAGTGCTCTCACTTGACTCCTAAGTCAATATACTCACATATAGATGACCTAGTCATCGCCAATTGCTTGATAGATGCTAGAATTGGTTGTGCATGCTTTGTCACATATTTCAATTGCCATTTTATTGTGTGAGCATGTTGGTTGCATATTTTACTCATTCAAGGACATCCACTTGTTGTTTTGATTGTTTGGTTTTATTTCCTTTTCCCAAGTGGATGGACAAGAATGCCTAAGAACCTCCTCTAGCTATCTATGCTTTTCTCGTCTCAAACTCTATTCATGCTACATCACAAAATTTGATCAAGTCAGATTTGAACCACTCTGTGTGAGGAGCACTCGGAGTCCCCGATTCGTCATAGACTTAAACTTCCAAAACCTCTTTGTGATTCTTGGTCTGACCGATATCCTACTTTCGGTCCTACCAAGATCATTAAGTTGATCTGAATTTTCGATCTCGATGCAACCGATTTGAACCATTCGGTCACACCGAGTTGCAATAACTGTATACAGTTTTGCATCTTGGTGCCACCGAGTTGTTCCACTCGGTCACACCGACAGGGTTGGGCTATATATAGGCACGGGCAAAAATTTGGAAATTTCTCTAAACCCCTTCTCCCGCACGATAGCTCGCTCTGCCAACGTGGTCTCCGGATCGTCTCCTCGCCGCCAGTCGCCTCCAGTCGCTGGTCTCCATCGCCGTCAACGGAATTCAACCCCGCCGTTGCTGCCGTAGCGAGTCTCCGCCGAACTAGGGTATGGACTCGATCTTTGTGATATCCCCAATCTGATTCCTAGCACATTGTGATCTTATTGTTTCTAGCCATGATTGAAACACTCCTATCCAGTCAATGCGTTCGTAGAATAGAATTGATTCGAAAATTTTAGGGTTAGGTTTCCGCCGAAACCATCTCGGACCCACCGAGTTGAAAAACTCGGTCCCACCGATTTGGCTCATGCCATTGCACAAGTGAGACTCGGTCTGACTGAGAATTACTAATCGGTGTGACCGATTTTGGAACTTTGTGAAACCCTAGCAGTCTCGGTGCCACCGAACTATGGCTCGGTCTGCCCGAGTTCACTAGTTTAGGTTCCAAAACTGCTTCGGTATCACCGAGTTTAAAAATCGGTAGATCCGAAATGATTTCTATGGGAAACTAAAACTAAGATTTTGAATCATTCTTTTGCAAAAATCTCTGCATTTTGTGATGCTCATCCACTCTACCTCATCTATAAACTGTTCACAGGGTCAGCAGTCAGCTTGTTCATTATGTCAGATCAGAGTGATAGCCAAAACCTATCAGAGCAGCAAGTGCACATGAGTGAGGGCACTAGTCCCTCCAGTTCTTCAGATGAAGGCAGCAGGAGCACTCCTAGTAACTTGCCAAAAGCTGCCACCAGACAAAGGAAGAAAAGAACCTCAGAATCAGAGGATGAGGACTATGTGGCAGAAGAAGAAGCCACTTCCAAGAAAGTTGTGCTCAAGAAGGAATATGGCTCAGCTCAAAGCACAAAGCCAGGATTGAAAATTAAAAGGCCAGCAGGAAGGCAGCCTATGCCAAAGGCCAGAGCATCTACTCAAGTCCCTTTGGGATCTGAACCCAAAGAGGCTGCTACAGAAGGGAAGAAGAGGAAGGAGAGGATCAAAAAGACCACTGCTAGAGTGCTTGGGAGATCCTCAATCATGAGAGATTCTGAAGAGGAAGAGGAAGAGGAAGAAGAGGTTGCTGCACCAGCACCCAAGGCACAAAAGCTGATGGGTGATGCTATAAGATCAGGGGCTACTGCATCCAAGCCCAAGGAAGCACCCAAGGCTGCATCAAAGGCCAAGACAGCTCCAAAGAGGAATACCAGGAGCATACCAGCTGCTGAAAAGAACAAGGCCCCAGTGCCTGACACTGCAGAAGAAGAGGAAGGCCAAGTTCTCAGGAAGCTAAAGCCCAAGATCCCAAACCACAATGATGCTCATCCTGTGGCTGAGGACATGAAGATCAGAAGAGACTCAGGGCTGAGAAAGTGGAGAGCAGAAGATCCATATGCTACAAGAAGAAGAACTGCTGTTGACTATAGGTTCCACACTAAGGAACAGCAGGACTTCTATGAGACAGTCTTGTTGGATAAGAAGCCCATTGTTTGTGACATGAGATGGGTAGATTGGCAGTTCATCAAGGACAATGAAGAGCACTATCCTGGAGTGCAAGACAGCTTCAAGGCTTGTAGAGTAGCAGACTTTGTTGGGCAGAAGCTCACAAAGTGGAATGAAGAGCTGATCATGCAGTTCTACTCCACAGCACACTTCTATCCAGATAGAAGGATTGTGTGGATGTCTGAAGGTACGAGGTACCAATCAACAGTTGCTGAGTGGGCACAGCTCATCAATGCCCCAGAGGAGCATGAGAATGACTTAGACATATATGCCAAGAAGAAGATGGACCACAACTCTATGTCCAACATGTACAAGGAGATTCCAAACAAGGCACTTGATACTTTCAAGTTTGGGTCTGTACATTATCCTCTGTCAGGGTTGCCAACTATCAATTGGATTTTGAGGCACACTCTGTTGCCCAAGTCAGGTGATCACAAGATGATCAGAGGCCATGCAATCAACTTGCTTCATATCTTTGATGTGCCACAGAAATTCAAATTCATGAGCCTCATGGTAGAGACCATCAAGAGAACTGCAGCAGATCAGAAGAGGAGCTGTGGTTATGCCCCTCAGATCCAGGAGCTGATTAACTCCAAGATGTGCACAGGCATATACCTATTGGACAAGGAACATTTGCCTATTCATCCAGATTTTGAAGATAATGAAGTTGTGATGAACAAGGATGATCCATCATCAGTTCATGCTCAAGCACAGAAGGAGAAGGCAAGGAAGGAGAAAGCTGCCAAGATGCCAACTCAAGAGGAGGCATCTGAGTATTTCCTGAAAAACAAGCAAGAGCAGCTTAGTTACTTGATTGCATCCACACTGAGGGTTGAGAAAGGACTGGCCACCCTCACTCAGAATCAGGTGAGCTTAGAGAGGATCATAGAACAAAAGTTCTATGACATGGATGTCAAAGTAACAGAGAATCAGTCTGCAATGGAGCAACTTCAAGATGACATGCAGGAGAGGAGAGGGAAGACTACAACTGATGCATTTGCCAAAGTGCCATGAGCTCAGAGGTCGACTACAGTGCCAGTTCCTGACACCAGAGCCACCACCTCAGCACCAGCCCAACCAGCTCCAGCATCTACTTCAGCTCCAGATCCAACCACGCCTACAGAAGCCTTCGTCCTTGGAGTGATCCAGACTCCACCACCACCAGAAGATCAAGCCTGAGTGTCGATCTAGAACTATGCATTTTCTAGGAACTTTTTGGTAACTTGTTGCCAAAGGGGGAGAAAAATGTATAGATCATAGGCTGAGAGAGAGAGAGAGTGTTGCCTTTATTCTCTCTTGCTTTATTTGGTGGTTTTTCAAACTTTGTTTGCTTTTGGTTGAGATACTTTGATATGCTTGTGAGACATTGATGATCATGTGTTTGATCATAAGCTACACTTATGCATGCTTGATATATCTTATCTATCTTATGTGAGCATTCACTTTCTTTGGTGATGAGTGCATGTATTTCATTCTTATCTTTTTGAGCGCTCCACCAAGATGTATGTGACATGGAAGAGTAACCCGTGACTCTAACTCTTTGTGCATTTGCAGTCCAAAGCAAATTTTAAATATGCACAAATTTAGGGGGGGCTCTTACTTATCACATACTTCTCAAAGCAACGATATATTTCATTCTTATTATTATTTGTCGAAGCTTTGATCTATATGTTGTCATCAATTACCAAAAATGGGGAGATTGAAAGTGCAACTATCCCTAGGTGGTTTTGGTAATTCATAACAACATATAGCTCATTGAGCTAATGCTATTCCAAGATGATCATTTTAGGAAAGCTCAATGATTGGCATGGCATGGATGGTGAAAGTGGAACCCTCAAAATGCTAAGGACAAAGGATTGGCTCTAGCTCATATGCACAAGACTCTTCATTTTACATTTTAGTGGTCCAAGATCACATTGAGTCCATAGGAAAAGGCAATACTATCAAGGAGGGATGAGGTGTTGCTTAATGAGCCTCTTGCTTCATGTGCTTAATGATATGCTCCAAAATCCTCAGCTACTTTCCCATATCCACATTTGACCTAAACCCAAAGCCAAACTCAGCCCTACCGATTCTTTCAACCCGGCGCCACCGAGTTTCACTTGTCATAGCCATTGCCAAACCCTAAGCAAATCGGTTCTACCGATAGGGATCTCGGTCTCACCGAGATGGGATTGCAATTTCTCTGTTTCCTTTTCGTAACTTTTTGGTCTCACCGAAAGAGCGGATCGGTCCCACCGAGATTGCAATGTAAACTCACTGTTTCCTTTTCGTAACATTTCGGTCTCACCGAGAAGAGCGAATCGGTCCCACCGAGTTTGCCTGACCAACCCTCTGGTTAGCTTATTACCAAATCGGTCTCACCGAGTTTGTGTAATCGGTCTCACCGAGATTACGTTATGCCCTAACTGTCGGGTGGTAGGTGCGACATATGCCAACGGGTGGCTTATCATTGTGGGAGCCAGTAAGACATCGCCGGTGCCTGGAAATGGGATAAGGCGAAGACATGCACGCCGGCGGATCTTACCCAGCTTCGGGGCTCTCCGTGGAGATAACACCCCTACTGCTGCTCTGCGGGGTCTCCGCATGTTCACTAGATGAATCAAGTAGCTACACAACGCTCCTTGAGCTGTCTGGTGGGAGGAGGAAGAAGGGCTCGGCTAGCCTGCTTCTTCTCCTTGTGTGGTGTCTAGAACTAGCAGGGGGTCGACCCCTTTGCATGGGTGCACCGGGGGGTTTATATAGGCCTACCCCCCGGGGGTACAATGGTAATCCGACTGGGCGCGGGGCCCAGCCGTCTGTGACTGCGCTCGCCGGCTTCTGCGCCGGCTGCTGGGGCCCGCCGACTGGTGGGTCCCGCCGGCTGCCGGCCCCTTGGACGACAGGCAGGCCCCACTGTCCAGGGCCTGGTCGGCGGCTGGTTACTGTGGCTCCATCTTGGTGACGTGCGCTTAGTCGTGGTAGGCGCGGCTACAGTGCCGCCGCCTGTCAGGCGATTGTTGTAGCCTCATCACGTCTTGTCTCCTTAATGGGGCATCTTCTTCGACGGAGGCGGCAAGCCGGCTGCGGGGAGCCGGCTCTTTCTTGGGCAGACTGGTTGGAGGCGTGGCCGCCTTCGGGCGTCTCTCTGCCCGAAGGGGCCCACCATCTGTGGGCCACGCTGGCGGCCCATCGTGGGTGACACCAAGGTCATCGTGGCAACAGTGCTGCGCCGGACGGGTCATGCCTACTCCGTACGACGCACTGTGCCAGGCGTGCTCCGGGATTCGGGGGTGGCAGGCTCCACTGTAGCCACGCCCCGTCGCACCACCGTTAGGTGGGTGCAAACTTCGAGGGTATGGTCTCAGCCACTTTATGGGGGCCGGCTTCTTGGAGTTGGCCTTCCCCTGGCAGGCTTCCCGAAGTCGGCCCTCCCGTGGCTTCCTTCATGAGGGCTAAAGTCGGAACGCCTTCCGAAAGCCGGCCTGGGTGGCAGCCAGCAAGGGGAAGGCGGCTCCATGTCTTGGATTCTTGAGAGCCGGACGGGCTCGTGATTATTTCAGATGGGCCAAGGGAAGCCGGCTAGGCTACCCATGGCTATTTACTCCGACAGTAGTCCCCGAAGCTGATCGAGCTTCGAGGCGGACAAAGGGACGAGAAGCTTGGTCAGCTTCCTATCCTGAAGAGCCGGCTTTGCTGATGTATGCCGACTTCAGAGAGCCCCGCGTCTTGTAGGCGGGAGGAGGGGGGACCTGCGTGCTGACCACGGGCCCTCCCGCGGCCACGTGGCAGCGAGATCCTGCGAGCGCACGCGCACGACGGGACGCCGCTGCAGGCCTGGGCCCGCCACTCGCGAGCCTTGGTCCGGGCATGGATCTTCCGTGGCCCACAGGGGCCGCTCGCCTTCCCGAGGCAGTTTTGTTTCGCCGTTAAGGCTCAATAATCGTGGGACGTGGGGAGTGGGCACGATCGATCCCCACGCTTCCCCACGCCGCGCCTCCTCGGCTCTGCCACACGAGCCTATAAGTAGGGGGAGGAGGGAGAGCGACAGAGGTTTGCGCGCTCTCTCTCGCTCCGCCCCTCCTAATCCTTGTTTCTTCCTCTTGTTGCCGCCGCAGCCTCCCGTCTCAGCACCGCCACGTCTCCACATCGCCTCGCTCCCATGGCGTTGTCAAGCTCGTGGGACGGCTCCAACGTCCATGAAAACCATGTGGAGTTCCTCCGCCAGACTCGGCGCCTGCCTGGCGCCAACCTCGTGCAGGTCCGCCTGGCACCGAAGACGGAGATCTCGCCGGCGCCGGAGGAGGGCGAGCGGGTCGTCTTCCGCTCGCACTGCCTGCGCGGCTTCGGCCTTCCGGCGAGCAGATTTCTGCGCTCCTTCCTCGAGTTCTACAACCTCCAGCCACATCACCTCACGCCCAATGCGGTGATGCTGCTGTCGGCCTTCGTCTCCCTCTGCGAAGGCTTCTTGGGGCTGCTCCCCACGCTGGAGCTCTGGGGAGATTTCTTCCAGAGCAAACTCGGCACCGTCGTCGCCGGCGTGCCCGCACCCTGCGGGGCCTTCATCGCCATGAGGAGGGCGAGCGAGAACAATCCGTTCCCGTCCATCCCCCTAATCCAGTCGGTGAAGGTTTGGCAAAAATCGTACTTCTACGTGAGGAACGTCGCCGAGCAAGGAGACTACATCAACCTGCCGGCTTACGTAGCCGGCCCGCCGGCTGGGAGGCAGCCCTCATGGGGTTTCCGGTCCCGGTCACTTTCTCCGGCTGGGAACGCCGCCGTCTCCCGGCTTCGGGTGATGATCCAGTCGGAAGGCCTACGCGGGGCCGACTTGGTGGCCGCCTTCGTGGAGCGTCGGATTCTTCCTCTCCAAAGCCGGCCCCATATGATGTGTCAGATGAGCGGCCGCTTCGACCCAAGCCGGCTGAGCACATGGGAAATTCCCCACGCGGAGGTGGCGCTCATGGTTAATTACATCGCCAACTGCAAGCTCGCCGGGGACTGGCAATACGGCAAGGCGCCGTATTCTCGCGCCAATCCTCCGCCCGTGGTAAGCTTCTCTCTCTATCTTCTTTTTGTCGTCAGCCGGCTTCGTGACGGCCGGCTTCTGACCAGTCGGTTCTTTTGAGCAGAACCCTCTTCTTCCGCCGCCGGCCGGGGCGGCAGGGATTGAACGCCAGTATGCCCCCGACCGCACGGTGGACAATGTTGACGACCCGGACTTGGGGGCGGCCGCCATGGAGGACGCCGTCGTGGGGGACAACGCCGAGCCCGGAGGCTCAAGGTTCACTGCGAGCTTTGAGGACTGGCCGGACGATGCTGAAGCCGAAGTCGCCCCGCATCGCCAGCCGACGGCCGACTATCAGGGCGCGGGCTCGTCCATCGCACCGGCCGCCGGCGGCGCGCAGAAGCGTCGGGCCGCTTCAGGCCTCTTCGGCAGTCGGCCGAAGAAGTCCAAGCCCTCCACCGTGGCGACAAAACGAGACGAGGCGGTCGCGAAGGCGGCCCGCTTCCGCAAGGCGGTGAAGCAGCCTCAGGTGGTTTCAGCGTAAGTCGCCGATTGCCTAGTCGCATGCCCTTCATCATTCTCTTTCTCTTCGAATATTCTTCATAACTTTTTCTCGCTTGCTGGACAGGGCGCCGCTTTCCCTTGAGCGGGGTCCGGGCGGCTCCGTCGTGGGGCCGGCTGGAGGGTCTTCGAGCTCCCGCCGCGTGGACCCCCGCGCCGATCTCAGGGAGGCCACAGAGCGGAACGCCCGTGAAGCGCGGGAGGAGCGCGAGGCGGCGGAGAAGGCGGCCACCCAGGCGGCGAGGGAGCAGGCCGACGCAGCAGCCAAGGCCCAGACGGAGGCGGCTACCGCGGAGACGGAGGCGGAAAGCTCGCGCAACCAGCCTCCGCTGCTCGCCATTCCTCTCCGAGCCGTAGCCCCCGACACCCCATTGCCCTTGGCGGAGGAGATCGTCCAAGACCCGCCGCTGATGGAGAGGGGGGAGGACCCCGTGGCCTTCGCGAGGAGAGCGCCGCCAGCAGCGCCAACCGGAGCGGGCCAAGGCGGCCAATCGTCAGCGGCGCCAGAGGGGCCGACCGGAGGTGAGCCGGAGAACAGAGCCGGCCCCGAGGTGCAGCCGGCGACGAGCCGGCGCGCAGGGGGAGGCGCCGCTCCGCCGGAGTTGCGCCGAGTCGCGGGCGCAGGCCAGTCGGCGGAAGATCTAGAGGCGGCCAGCACTGCCACGTCCGAGTGGACTGCCAGCGGGGGGACTGGCGAGCTGAATGTGGCGGCTCAAGGGGTCCGGAGCCGGCTGCAAGCTCAGGCCGCCCTGCTGCAACAGTTCACCCAGGAGTTCTTGTCGACGCGAGCCACCATCCGGGTGAGTCCTTCGTTCTTGGCTGCTTTGCTTTCTTAAGTTCTTCCGTGGGGGCGCGTCAGCGCACCCACTGGGTGTAGTCCCCGAGATTCGGGCCGACTGCTGCGCAGTCGGGTCGGATCTTTCTCGACGGCTACCTTACTTTGCTTTTTTCTGAACTTTCAGGAATATCACAACCTTCGTGTTGCCGCCTTCAACTCCCAGGCTCGGGAGTTGAGCCGGAGGACCGACGACCTGGCCGACAGCCGAAGTAAGTGCTCGATCTTGTCTGTCTCCTGTGGGGGCGCGTCAGCGCACCCACTGGGTGTAGTCCCCGAGATTCAGGCCGACTGGTGAGCAGTCGGGTCGGATCTTCCTTGACGACTCTTTCCTTATTGGTTTTTCTTTTTCTCTGTCTTCAGGGGCCAACGCTGACTTGAGGAAGGAGCTCGGCGAAGCGAAGGCCGCCCTTCATACCAAGGAGGCCGAGTACGCCGCCCTGGTCCAGGAACGGGATCGCTTAGCCAAGAAGCTGGCCGACCAAGAGAAGAGCCACAAGGCGGCTCTGCAGGCGGCGCAGAATAGCGAAGCCGCCTTGAAGGCGGAGTATGAGACCGAGGCGGCGAGCTGGGCTGAGACCTGACGAGCCCTGGATGAAGGCTTCGGCCGGATCGAGGACTTGATCGACGGTAAGCCGCCTTCTTCACCCCTTTCCTGCCCCTTGCCGCCTGGGTTATTGGCTTAACTTGAGCTTCTGCTTGTTGTTTTTTGCAGACTACTTCCCCGGCTACTCCGCCTTCGCCGCCCAAAGCATTGAGGCCCATCGCGAGGCACGCCATCAGGCGGGGGCCAACATCGCGCCGGATGTGAACCAGACGCTTGAGGAGCAGCTCTTGGCTGTCCAGGCGCGGTTGCAGCCGGCTCATCGGATGCTTCGCCGGCTCCAACGCACCGGGGCGCAAGTGTTGCCCGCCCTCTGGCCCGGCGAGACAATCCCCCGCACCCCAAGCCAGACTGCCGACTGGCTGGAGGTCGCCGTCGGTCGCTTTGAGGCTTGGAAGGCGTTGGCGGCCCGCCTCGGAGCCGGGCGGGCATTGGAGTTCATTCGGGCTTGGTACCCCGGGTTGAGCCTGGACCAGCTGCGCACTTGGCGGATGGAGGCCGACGCGGAGCTGGAGGAGGTGAGGCCGGCTATCGCCCAGCGAGCTTCGACGATCGCCGAGTGCACCGACATCAGCGTTTTCGCACCCGAAATCGATGATGACGGCGTTGCTCAGCCGGAGGCGTGGTTCGGGTTGAGGAGATTGCCTCCAGCGACGAGGGCGAGGAGGACGGCGAAGACGTCGAGCCGGCTGGTGGAACAACTGGCCGACCTCAGGCCGACCGTGCCTCTAGCAACGAGGCGCATGGAAGCGCGCCCTCTGCGGGAGGCGGCGACCAAGCCGAAGTTCGCCAGCCGGCCGCTCCTTCAGCCGGCACGACCGTCTCCGCCAACCAGTCCGTCTCGTCAGCCGCTCCGCCCGCTTGACCTGCCGTCTTTATCTTTCCTGCTTGTTGTCTTTTGAAGAATCTTTGTTAAGTTTTCGCAGTTCCACCCACTGCGGGTGTACCCAAACTATGTTGAATGCTGGCCTCTCGGAGGTCTTTTTATGTAAATATTATTATGTGCATGTTTGGTTTCCATTCGTGTATGCTTTTTATCCTTAGGCTTTTTCCTTTACCGCCTTCCCTCTTTGGGGAGGCAAGTACTTGAGCTTTCTTGGATTGAAGTGAAGTGAATGGAAACCGGCCGGCCAGCTACTCTGGTAGCCATTCAGCGGTGGGAGAAAAACCGGCTTTTGGTATATTAGTCCGTTAGTCCCTAGCCGTTTTTCGTGTGGGCGCCCGTTCCTGCCTTTAACTCTTGCCAGCCGGACAGCCGGTTCTTCGAACTGCGACTTTTGGCAAGAGAAGGCTTGGGAGCCGGCACACTACTTGTCTGACTGCGGGTAGGACTTCTAACACAACTCCAGTCAGCCAGTCCCCGAGCCGACTAGTTGAACTCGGTGCCGGACGGAACAAGTAAATGAAATGACAAGGTCATAAGCATGACATTTTTCATTCATAAATGAGGGATGGCAGTCCCCGAGCCCTCCTCGGGGGGTCTATTGTCTCGTACTTAATACAAAAGATAGCGTGATACATACTGCATTTCATCAACTGTAAAATCTTCGAAGGAGGTTGGCGTTCCATGGTTGTTACGACTCCTTGCCGGAGTCGTCTCTCTTACGTGCCTTCGGCTTCTGTGCATCGATCAGGTAGTAGGAGTCGTTGCCTAGAGCTCGGCTGATGATGAAGGGGCCTTCCCAAGGGGCTGAGAGCTTGTGCTGGCCGGCTGTTCGCTGGATCAGCTGGAGCACAAGATCGCCCTCTTGGAAAGATCTTGGCCTGACCTTCCGGCTGTGGTAGCGGTGCAAACCCTGCTGGTAGATGGCAGACCGGCTGAGGGCTAACAGCCGGCTTTCTTCCAGCAGGTCGACGCCGTCTTCTCGTGCTTCCTTGGCCTCTGCTTCCGTGTACATGGTTATTCGAGGCAAGTCAAACTCGATGTCAGTTGGGATGACCGCCTCGGCACCATATACAAGGAAGAAAGGGGTGAAGCCGGTTGACTTGTTTGGTGTAGTGCGCAGACTCCAGAGGACAGCCGGCAGCTCATCGAGCCAACAGCCGGCTGAGCGCTCCAGAGGTACGACCAGTCGAGGCTTGATGCCAGAGAGGATGAGGCCGTTGGCCCGCTCGACCTGGCCGTTTGACTGCGGGTGGGCGACGGATGCTAATTCTAGTCGGATACCTTGGGCTGCACAGAAGCGTGCCAAGGTTCCTTTGGCAAAATTCGTGCCATTGTCGGTGATGATGCTGTGTGGCACGCCGTACCGGGTTGTTATGTCTGCGATGAACGTCACAGCAGTCGGCCCATTCAGCTTCTTGATCGGCTTTGCCTCAATCCACTTGGTGAATTTGTCCACGGCGACGAGCAAATGCGTCATGCCGCCGCGCGCCGTCTTGAATGGGCCCACCATGTCCAGTCCCCAAACGGCGAAGGGCCAAGTGAGGGGAATGGTCTTGAGTGCCGAAGCCGGCATGTGTTGCTTGGAGCTGAAGAGTTGGCATCCCTTGCAATGTTTGACTAATTCTTTGGCGTCATCCAAAGCAGTCAGCCAGAAGAAACCATGGCGGAAGGCTTTGGCGACAAGTGATCTTGAGGCTGCATGGTGGCCGCATTCTCCTTGGTCAATGTCTCTGAGGATTGCAATGCCTTTCTCTTGCTCGACGCACCGTTGGAGGATTCCAGTGACAGTGCGCTTGACTAGTTCTCTATTGATGATTGTGTATGCTCCGGCTCGACGTTGGACTTGTCTTGCTTCTGTTTCGTCAGCCGGCAGATCTTGGTTTACTAGGAAGTTGAGGATGGGCTGAGCCCATGACGGAGCCGCGACTTCTTCTATTGCCAAGGTGGCTACTGCCACCAGGGTGGGCGGGCTGGGTGGTGAAATGCTGGAGTCGGCCGCCGGCTGTTGTGCTGGTGCAGTCCCCGGGCCGGCTACCGCAGTCCCCGAGCCGGGTGTGGCAGTCCCTGAGCCGGTCGCCGAAGTCCCCGAGCCGGTTGCCGAAGTCCCCGGGCCGGCTGCTGGAGTCTTGGGGTCGCCTTCTTGGTTCTTCGAGCCGGACTCGGCCACATCGGGGTCAGGCGGCATGAAGATGGAGTCGGACTCTAGAGACGGCTTGATGGACGGCTTGAGGAGGCGTTGTAGAGCGACGCCGATTGGAATTGCTTGCCGAGTGGAGCCTATTCGGGCCAGGGCATCGGCTGGCTCGTTGTCGGCTCGCGGTACGTGGAGGAACTCGCATCCTTTAAAGTATCTGCTGAGTTGTTGGACCAGGAAGCGGTAGCTCGCCATATTTGCGTCCTTGGCGTCCCAGTCGCCAGATGATTGCTGGACCACCAGGTCCGAGTCGCCATAACATAGGATCCGGCGAATGCCAAGCTCTTTGGCAAGCCGGAGCCCATGTATGAGCGCCTCGTACTCGGCCACGTTGTTGGAGGCGGCAAAGTGGATCTGCAGCGTGTATCTGAGCTTGTCGCCTTTGGGAGAGGTAAGGACGACGCTGGCTCCCAAGCCAGTGCGCATCTTGGACCCGTCGAAGTGCATGCGCCAATGGGTGGAGTCGGGAGCCGGCGACAGGTACTGGGTCTTGGCCCAGTCGACGAGGAAGTCGGCCAGTGCTTGGGACTTGATGGTGGTGCGGTGCTGGTAGAAGATCGTGTAAGGGGCCAGCTCGATGGCCCATTTCGCCACCCGGCCGGATGCGTCCCGGCTACCTATGATCTCGGCCAGCGGGGCGGTGCATACGACCGTGACGGGGTGCTCTTGAAAGTAGGGCTTCAGCTTCTTGGCGGTGAAGTACACGCCGTAACACATCTTCTGGTAGTGCGGGTAGTTCTGCTTTGAGGCGGACAGCACCTCGCTTAGATAATACACCGGCCTCTGGACCGGCTGGGCTCGGCCTTCTTCTGGGCGTTGGACTACGATGACGGTGCTGACCACCCGGCTGGTTGCGGCGATGTAGAGGAGCATGGGCTCTTTCTCAGTCGGCGCTGCCAGAACGGGCGGTGTGGCCATCATCTTCTTCAGCTCGTGAAAAGCTTGGTTGGCCTGGTCGTTCCACTCGAAGTGAGTGCTCTTCTTCATGAGGCGGTAGAGGGGGAGAGCTTTCTCTCCGAGCCGGCTGATGAAGTGGTTCAAGGAGGCCAAGCACCCAGTGAACTTCTGAATGTCTCGAAGCTTGGTGGAGATCGCCATTCTCTCGATGGCCTTGATCGTCACCGGTTTGCATTCGATGCCGCGTTCGGAGACCAGGAAGCCTAGGAGCTGGCCGGCTGGCACTCCGAACACGCATTTCTCGGGGTTGAGCTTGATTTGAAATCGGCGCAGGTTCTCAAACGTTTCCTTGAGGTCTCCCAGCAAGGTGCCGCGCTTCTCCGTCTTCACCACGATGTCGTCCACGTAAACGTGAGAATTTCTGCCGAGTTGCTTAAGGAGGCACTTCTGCATGCAACGCTGAAAAGTGGCACCTGCATTTCTCAAGCCGAATGTCATAGTCAGGTAGCAGAAGGCTCCAAATGGCGTGATGAAGGTGGTCTTGAGGCGGTCGTCTGGATCCAGCTTTATCTGGTGATATCCGGAGTAAGCATCCAAGAAACTCAACAGCTCGCATCCGGCTGTGGAGTCTATCACTTGGTCTATCCTTGGCAGGGCAAAGGGATCTTTGGGGCAAGCCTTGTTGAGGCTTGTGTAGTCTATGCACATGCGCCACTTGTTGTTCTTCTTTAGCACGAGGACCGGGTTGGTGAGCCACTCTGGAAAGAAAACTTCCATGATGAAGCCGGCTGCCAAAAGCCGGGCTATCTCCTCCCCTACAATCCTGCGTTTCTCCTCCGACAGTCGGCGAAGGGGTTGTCTGACTGGCTTTGCGTCTTCTCGAACGTGTAGTTTGTGCTCGGTGAATTTCCTCGGAACACCCGGCATGTCCTTGGGGGACCATGCAAAGATGTCCCGATTCTCACGGAGGAAATCGGCGAGCTTGCCTTCCTATTTGCTGTTCAGGTTTGCCCCGATGACGGCAAACCTCTCTGGATGCTCGGGGTCAAGAGGTATCTTCTTCATCTCCTTGGCCGGCTGGAAAGATCCTTGAGTATCATGATCCTTGGGGTCGGGGGACACGGCCAACTGCTTGCCGGCTATGGCCACGACTCGGTCCAACATCTTCTTTTCCTCGGCAATCACAAGGGACTCGGCCAGCCGGCTGCTGGCAGCCGCGCACTCAGAGGACTTCTTGTAATCGCCGGCTATGGTGATGACGCCTTTGGTGCTTGGTATCTTCATCTTGAGGTATGCATAGTGGGGAACTGCCATGAATTTGGCCAGGGCAGGTCGGCCAAGCAATGCATGGTAAGGGCTCTCCAGATCCACCACTTCAAACCAGATCGCTTCCCGGCGGAAATGCTCCTTGTCCCCAAAAAGTACATCAATCTTGATCTTGCCAATGGGGGCGCAGGACAGGCCGGGTACGATGCCATGAAACACTGTCCGAGTAGACATGAGCTGCTTCGTCTTGATGTTTAGCTTCTCCAGGGTGTCACGGTACAGGATGTTGATGCTGCTCCCGCCGTCTATCAACACATGGGAGAAGCGGGCGACGCGTCTGTCCGTTGCAAGGGTGGCTTCCAGGACCAAAGCATAAGAGCCGGGAGACAGCGTCACCTCTGGATGGTCGGCCCGGCTCCAGCTGATGGGCTTTTCTGACCAATGCATGTGTCCGGCGGGGTTGGCAGCGACCACGCTGACTTCCTGGTGCTCTCGGCGTTTGCTCCGCCGGTCTTCGGGCTGGCTGGTAAAGACGATGTAGGTTGCTTGCTCGTCAGGGAACTCGTCATGCACGGCTCCGACTGCGGGCCGAGCCGCCGGAGGCGGCGGAGGCGGAGGCGGCGGGCCGGCAGGTGGAGGCGGCACGAGCCCCTCGCCTTTTGAGATTCCAGTGAGCCAATGGCACTTTATGGTTGTGTGGTTGGACGGCTTCGCGCCGCTGTGGAACTTGCACGGGGCGTCGAGAGTTTGCTCATAGGAGAAAGCCGGCTGCCAAGCCGGCCTGCCGCCCTTGGGTTTCTTGGGCGCCGGACGCTCTTCAGGCGGCGCGTCTTCAACTGTGGCCACCTGCCGACTGGCGAGAGGCGGCGCGGGGCCCTTGCGCTTGTGGTCGTTCGAGTGGGGGTGTCGGCCGGAATCCCTAGCCGGTGTCTTGGGCGCCGGATTGAGTACCTTTCCGGACGCGTCTACCCGAAGCTCGGTCTTCATCGAGGAATCGGCGGTGGCATACTTGTCCGCTATGTCCAGAAGCTCGTCGAGGGTAGTCGGCTCATCGCAGAGGAGCTTGTGCTTGAGGAGGGTGCCTTCTCGGCATCCGGCTGTGAAGTATTCTATGGCTTGCACCTCGTGCACCCCTTCGCAAGAGTTGTGGAGCTCGGCCCAACGCGTGTGGTAGTCGCGAGTGGACTCGGCGGGGCCTTGTACGCACAAGGAGAGCTGTCTGGGCTTGGGAGCCCGCTTGTAGGTGCTGGTGAAGTTGCGGATGAAAGCTTCGGTAAAATCTAGCCAGCTGTTGATGCTGAGAGGCTTGAGGCTGTTGAGCCAGGTCCGCGCCGTGCCTTGCAGCATGAGGGGCACGTACTTCACGGCAACGCGCCGGTTGCCGTTGGCTATGCTAACCGCGGTGGAGTAGTGGATTAGCCAATCCTCCGGCTTCACGGAGCCGTTGTACTTGGGCGTGTCTCTTGGGAGCGAGAACCCTTTGGGGAAAGGCTCGTCGCGGATGTGGGGGCCGAAACAAGGCGGGCCGACATCGTCTTCTTCTCCCAACGCCAGGGATCGCGCCAGGCGGTCGATCCGATGGCGGGCGTCATTCTCGCCGACTCCTTCGCGGCGACCTAGTCGGCCGCTGAGAGTCGGGTGTGCCACGGGCGGCGGGGTGGGATATCTCTCTCCACGGGGTCGAGGCGGAGGCGGGTTGCCCCGCCATTCCATGGCTCGGGGATGGCCGTCCGCGTCTCCCTCGATGGAGATTCGGGTCCGGCTGCGGCTGGCAGTCGGCTCTTCCTCGCGCCGCGCGCGGGTGTTGCTCGTAGCCGGCGTCCGGGACATCGCGTCGTGATCTCGGCGTGGGGGAGGGCTTCCCGCGCGGGCGTCTGCTTCGTGCCACTGCGCGGCTGCATCGATCAGTTGCTGGATGCGCCGGGTCATGTGGGGGAGGTCTTCGGCCTCCAAGCCGTCCAACTCGTCTACGGCCGCCTGGGCGGCACGCAAGTTCTCGAGCGGAGTGGCATAGACCGGGTGGTCAACTCCCAACATGTCGGCGATGACGGCACCGCGTTGCTTGACAAGGCCGGCCCGGCTTGGCCCGCCTGGGGCCGGCGTGCCGAAGGCGGCGCGGTCAGCTTCGCGCTGGTAGGCCTCAGTGAGGCATCTTACGGAAGCCAGCCTCCGGCCCTCAACGAGGAGGGCGAAGCGGCGTGCCTCCAGTGCTTCGTCGTCGGCATTAGCCGGGAGGGTGGTGGACAAGTCGTGGGCCGCCGCGTGCGGGGCGTCGTGGGCGCTCTCGTCGGCCGGGCCGCCGTGGCCGACAACCATCACTTCGGTGGTGACAGCATCGCAGCCGTCGGCTCGAGGAAGCGGGTCGTTGTAGATCGTGATGTTGGTGGGGAAGGTGTCATAGGAGGCCGTGTCGGAGTCGACAGGCATCGGTTCGGTGGAGCCAACCGACTCCAGATCCGCAGCGGGCTCGCTGGAGACATGGAGCCGACCGAGAAGGTTGGCGAGGTGGTCGGTGCCCGCATCGGAGGCGAGCTCGTCGGAGATGAGGGTTTCGTCGAGGAGATCGGCGAGGCTGCTCGCCGCGCAGATGCTGGTGACGCCTTGCAGCGCGTCGTGGCAAGCGCCATCGGGCGTGCCGGGCTGGCTACGCTCGCGAGGGAGGAAGAAGGTTCCCGTCCAGAATAGGTCTCCGGACGACGGTGCACCTGGCCCCACGGTGGGCGCCAAATGTCGGGTGGTAGGTGCGACATATGCCAACGGGTGGCTTATCATTGTGGGAGCCAGTAAGACATCGCCGGTGCCTGGAAACGGGATAAGGAGAAGACATGCACGCCGGCGGATCTTACCCAGCTTCGGGGTTCTCCGTGGAGATAACACCCCTACTGCTGCTCTGCGGGGTCTCCGCATGTTCACTAGATGAATCAAGTAGCTACACAACGCTCCTTGAGCTGTCTAGTGGGAGGAGGAAGAAGGGCTCGGCTAGCCTGCTTCTTCTCCTTGTGTGGTGTCTAGAACTAGCAGGGGGTCGACCCCTTTGCATGGGTGCACCGGGGGGTTTATATAGGCCTACCCCCCGGGGGTACAATGGTAATCCGACTGGGCGCGGGGCCCAACCGTCTGTGACTGCGCTCGCCGGCTTCTGCGCCGGCTGCTGGGGCCCGCCGACTGGTGGGTCCCGCCGGCTGCCAGCCCCTTGGACGACAGGCAGGCCCCACTGTCCAGGGCCTGGTCGGCGGCTGGTTACTGTGGCTCCATCTTGGTGATGTGCGCTTAGTCGTGGTAGGCGCGGCTACAGTGCCACCGCCTGTCAGGCGATCCCTGTAGCCTCACCGCGTCTTGTCTCCTTAATGGGGCGTCTTCTTCGAGGGAGGCCCGCAGCCGGCTCTGTCTTGGGCCGACTAGTTGGAGGCGTGGCCGCCTTCGGGCGTCTCTCTGCCCGAAGGGGCCCACCATCTGTGGGCCACGCTGGCGGCCCGTCGTGGGTGACACCAAGGTCATCGTGGCAACAGTGCTGCGCCGGCGGGTCATGCCTACTCCGTACGGCGCACTGTGCCAGGCGTGCTCCGGGATTCGGGGGTGGCAGGCTAAATTGTAGCCACGCCCCGTCGCACCACCGTTAGGTGGGTGCAAACTTCCAGGGTACGGTCTCGGCCGCTTTATGGGAGCCGGCTTCTTGGAGACGGCCTTCCCCTGGCCGGCTTCCCGAAGTCGGCCCTCCTGTGGCTTCCTTCATGAGGGCTAAAGTCGGACCGCCTTCCGAAAGCCGTCCTGGGTGGCAGCCAGCAAGGGGAAGGCGGCTCCATGTCTTGGATTCTTGAGAGCCGGACGGGCTCATGATTATTTCAGATGGGCCAGGGGAAGCCGGCTAGGCTACCCATGGCTATTTGCTCCGACACTAACCCCAACCATATCGGTCCTACCGAGTTGCATGTCAGTCCCACCGAAAATCTCTAACGGTCACTACGTTTACTATTTCGGTCCGACCGAGTTTGTTGATTCGGTCCCACCGAGATTGGTAAATTGTGTGTAACGGTTGGATTTTGTGTGGAGGCTATATATACCCCTCCACCTCCTCTTCACTCGTGGGGAGAGCCATCAGAACACATCTACACTTCCAACTCATATGTTCTGAGAGAGAACCACCTACTCATGTGTTGAGGCCAAGATATTCCATTCCTACCACATGAATCTTGATCTCTAGCCTTCCCCAAGTTTCTTTCCACTCAAATCTTCTTTCCACCAAATCCAAATCCTGTGAGAGAGAATTGAGTGTTGGGGAGACTATCATTTGAAGCACAAGAGCAAGGAGTTCATCATCAACACACCATTTGTTACTTCTTGGAGAGTGGTTTCTCCTAGATTGGCTAGGTGTCACTTGGGAGCCTCCGACAAGATTGTGGAGTTGAACCAAGGAGTTTGTAAGGGCAAGGAGATCGCCTACTTCGTGAAGATCTACCACTAGTGAGGCAAGTCCTTCGTGGGCGATGGCAATGGTGGGATAAACAAGGTTGCTTCTTCATGGACCCTTCGTGGGTGGAGCCCTCCGTGGACTCGAGCAACCGTTACCCTTCGTGGGTTGAAGTCTCCATCAACGTGGATGTAGGATAGCACCACCTATCCGAACCACGGGAAAAACATCCGTGTCTCCAATTGCGTTTGAATTCTCCAAACCCTTCCCTTTACATTCTTGCAAGTTGCATGCTTTACTTTCCGCTGCCAATATACTCTTTGCATGCTTGCTTGAATTGTGTGATGATTGCTTGACTTGTCCTAAAATAGCTAAAATCTGCCAAGAACTAAAATTGGGAAAAGGTTAAGTTTTTATTTGGTCAAGTAGTCTAATCACCCCCCTCTAGACATACTTTCGATCCTACAGATTGACAACCCCTTTATCGCATTTGGTGCAAGTGTTTGATTGTTTCTGTAGGTGCATCTATTGCGGACTTGCGCGTTTCTCCTACTGGATTGGTACCTTGGTCTTAACTGAAGGAAATACTTATCTCTACCGTGCCGTATCACCCTTTCCTCTTCAAGGGAAAATCCAACGCAAGCTCAAGAAGTAGCAAAGCTTTGGGATCGTGCCGACAAATGAGATGATATGTTGGATCGAACTATGTACACTTGAATATGCTTAATGATGGTTGAACTAAGTACTTATAGTTGAACTATGCTTGTGTACGCTTATTATCTATGTTTGAGTATGTTTAATCTATGTTTACTTATGTCTAAGCATGGGATATGGATGCAATCCGTTCGGTTGACGGAATCTACCTCCGTCCTGGTTCATTGGCCCCCTTTGTAATTTGTGTTAAATTTTGACCAAAGATTTAACTGACAAAATGTTAGTGCAGGTCAGCAAAAATTATATTGTTGGATGCATATTTGAACATAGTGTTCAATGATATAATATTTGGTGACATGCATAAACATTTGTTAGTTAAATATTTGGTCAAAATTTGGTACAAATTACAAAGGGGACCAATAAACCAGGATGGAGGTAGTACGTCGGTCACACACGGTTCCCAAAATTGGAACCATGTGCAATGACTTCCATTTTGCCTGTTACGTCAATCACCCACGGTTGGCTCTGGCAAACCGTTGCCTCCGAAACTCTTTGTGGGACAGAAAACCCTCACCAGCCAATTCAAAAAAGAAAAAAGAAAACCCTCACCATCCCCATGTCACAAAAAGCCTTACCCCACCCGCCACCCCCTCTAGTCCCCATTCACTCCTGCACACGCTCCTCTGCGTTTATGCATGGCACTGCCTATCGCGGCGACAACCACTTAGCTTGACGCCTACCGCCGTCGCCACCAGGCTGCCGACAAACCCCACCGCATTTCGCCAGTTCCGTTTGTCGCCACCTATCGCCATCGACTTTCTCAACGCTGCTCGCGGTCGACCCAGCACCGCCAGGTTGGGGAATCCACCGTACTGAGGGTTTTTTCTCATGGAAAAAAAGGTAACTAATTTAATGAGGTATTATCTGATCTCTTATCCCAGTTCATCTGCCTCCTTTAATCACCCAGCCGAAATCACCATGAATTCATTTTTATTCAAGCTGATTTGAGGGTTTTCTTTCATTCATAGAGTGTACAGTGCGCGGATACATCAGGACATTGCAGCCTCCGCCAGACCTCCATGGAGTTCCATCTCACCGTACCAGATGACTTGAGGATGCACACGGTACCCTAAATCGGTTGGCATGGAACTTTCCTGAACATATACTAAATATTGCTACATTTGGATAAAAGGTGCCACATGCACCATATACGTCAAAGGGGTTTTTCCTCTCTTTTTCTATAATAGGCAAATTAATGATGTATTGTTCTTTCGATTACTCTCATATTTCCATGACATCATGTTTACCCTATCTGTTTAATTATAGATTTTTGTCCTTCGATTTCAACTGTTGTATAGTTCTTTCAATTTGGGCCCATATTTGCATGTTACCATATTTTGTTTAACAGTCCTACCATTTTCTGGAGCGCGTCCCTTACTATGCAACAGAATCTGTAGTGCACAATCTTTCCCTTTACATAAATCAAGACTGCAGGGATGTCATACTGAACACAAACCATGGATTTACAATCGTTGCTACGGTAAGACTGTGGTGACTCCTATTTTGGCACTAGCCTTTGGAAAGAAATTTCTAAGTTTTATGTACTGAAAGCTAGCACTAAAATGGCAGTACACATAAAAGAGCCTAGTCATGAGATATATGCTAACTTCCCCGATGGTATCATCTGTCCAGACTTTGTTCGAAGTAAAAGTTCTTTTCAAGTATCTGCATGTTGACTTACCTAGCAATATCAAATGAATTGTGTAGTATTTAAGCAACCAATTGTTATTCCATTTTCTTACTCTATTCCTACCTACTAAATTCTAGTTACTAATACACTTTTCTATGGCCCTGATTTAACTAAATATTCCCTGTACTCCCACTTCTATCAGAAAGCACCACTGACAAGGAGACTCTAGAGGTGGACAACGGGGCTGCCAACAAGCGGAGGTGGGTCGAGCAAGAACCGTAAGAGACTCCAGCAGGCCTAGACTTCATCAGCAGCCTCCCCGATGATATGTTAACAGTCATCATCTCCCTCCTCCCAATCAAATATGGGGCGCGGACAACCGTCCTTTCCCAGCGGTGGCGCCCCCTATGGAACTCCACCCCTCTCCACTTCATCGACACCCACGAGCTCTGCTATGGCTATCGCAAAAGCTTGGATGCGTTCTCCAAGATCCTCGGCAGTCACCCTGGCCCAACCAGGGGCCTTCGCATGGGAAAGTTTCGTTCCAACAGCAAGGACCGAGCCAGGCTTAATGACTGGTTCCGATCCCCCGCCCTAGATCAGCTCGAGGAGCTCACTTTCTATGATGGGCATATGCGCTTGCTGCCAACGTCCGTGCTCCGCCTCGCGCCCACGCTGCACATCGCAAAGTTCAAGAACTGCCACCCCCCTTAATGATGCGCCCGCTCTTATTCTACCACGACTGAAGCACCTCGAGCTCGTCGCCGTCTGCCTCCCAAATGGTGACATGGAGCGCCTGCTCCATGGTTGTACTGCACTTGAGTACCTTCGTCTTCAAGTGATCAATGGGTTGAGTAGCTTCCACATCACCTCCATGACTCTCCGGACTATTTATGTGTGTTGCTAGTGCGGCAAGAAGACATCACAAGATGTGTACCACGGTATGGTCACTGAGGACACACCTTCACTTGAGAGATTACTTGTAGTTGATCAAGAAGGTCCAACAAGAATCAATGTCTTTTCTACGCCGGAATTGACAGTGGTGGGCTACTTGTCTGACAAATACTCCGAACTTGTTATTGGATCCATACCCATTCAGGTACAACGGCCGCCTTCTACCTCTCCTTCTAGAAATTAACATTATTTCTAATTTTGAAGATGTATGTTCGTCTGTCATCCAAAAAATGATTCTGACAAGCTTGACCCCGAAACTGCGCACAGTGAAGGTCTTGGCACTAGAATCTATCGGCCCCGCCTGGAGGAATTTGTCAGTTTCCTGATATGCTTTCCATGCCTGGAGAAGCTATATATCGACGTGATGTTCCTTTCCTGTTAAATGTTAACCATATGGGAGTTCAATTTGTGACACCTTTCTCCAAGTTTACAATGACAATGTACTATGATTTTTGAAGGATCTTTTGGAGGATTTCAGTACTTACATGTCTTCCCCCCATATTGGTTGCCTGATCCATATGGTTAGAATCCATAAGCATTTCTCCTTTGGATTCATTTGTACTAGTTTTCTTAGGGAACTTCTCATCCACTCCAACCTCTTGTGAATAAGGCTACATTTTTCTAGATTGTAATCAAATGCCCATGTTAATCATGTCGGATCGAAGATGGCATGTTAGTGCATTGTACAAATCCTGCAAACCAAATAGGCCTGTAGTAGTGTTCTAAACTGCATGTAGGCACTAACACGTTTTCTTATTTTGCAGATAAGATTAGGCCTGGTGGTGGATAATGTGATACAATATAACAATCACATCGACTGCCTAGATCTGCATCTCTCAGAAATTACTTTGAAATCCTACCAAGGGACCTTACCAAAGATTATATTCGCAAGGTTCTTTGTTGTCAGAGCAAGGGTGCTAAAGGTAATGAGGTTTTCCCTACATTTATTTGATCAGCGATGGCGGCTACGACAGAATGGAATAGGCTTCGAAAATGCTGAATTTCATTTTGGAACTTCAGATGACAGAGTAATCAGAACTCATCATGTCAACCCAATACATGACTTCTGAGTGGCTGACCCCTTTGCAAAAATTATGAGGTTTCGAAACCAGACTTACAAGTGGTAATATTAGTTTGAACCTCTCTGATAGCCATGTTCAGCGGATCAACACGAGTGTTTGTAGCTGATGAGCTGACTTTCATTTCTAATATCAGTTCGAACCTTGTAATCTTCTAATTTGAGCCATATAACTCTGGAATTTGAACCTTGTAATATTTCAAGCTTTTGTGGTACAAGCTTTAAATGGCATCGTATGAGACTCGTATATTGGTAGCACTATTTTGACCTTAATATGCAATGGACTTAGATTTTATTTACCATTCTCGAATCTGTTTACCTTGTCGATCTCATAGCACATGATCTGTATAGCTAACTCGACTGCGATCTTCGACATTATTGCACACAGTTGGTTTCTTCAACCGTGTGCCCTGTAGAGCGCAAAATTAACTATCACACTCGAGTGTCCATCATCACCCTTCTATGTAACTTTGACCTCATCACCCATGGGTGAACTTATGACCGAAGTCATTCCACACACTTCATTTTTACAAAGCTTTTTGCTAATAAACGCCATGATTTGTCCTCGACGTGTGGCCAAACTAGCCGAGCGGGAAGCTTGCGCGGTAAACTACGCGGTAGCATGGGAACAGGCTCACCGACGATACATTTGGCACCTCTTTGAGCCCACGCGTGGTCAAACAAAATGCATGCGGTGCGGTGTTGTTAAGCGTGCACTGGAATCCTCCGCTACGAACACGGTGACAAGATGTGACGAATACAGGCTGGCCGGCCCCCATTTATTACAACGTCCATTTTACCCCTATGTCTCTTCAACCTTTCGATCGTGCCCCACCATTGCAAGAAGCACACCCACCATGACAAATTCATAGAGGGTATCTCGCGCGGCTCCAATGGCGCTCCGAGCGGCTGCCAGCAACGAGAAGCAGTTCACCATGCATGTAGTGGTGGACACCCATAGAAGGTTCACGGAGGTCTCGGTGGTGAACACCAACAACCCGGTCTGGGTGGAGCACTCCATCCACATCATGGAGCTGTTGCTTGCAAAGGAGAAGGACAAGGTGGTCGGGTTCGACCTCGAGTACACATGCGCTCATGTCGGGTCTTGTCCCAAGGTAGCCGTCACCCAGATGTGCGTGTGCAACCATGTACTCGTCTACCACTACTGCCTGGCCACAAGACCCTGTGAGCGTTTCGCCAGGTTTGTCAACAACCACCACTACATGTTCACTACAGTGGACATCACCAACAATGTAAAGGTGCTCAAGGATTCAGGCATCGCCTGCCAGAATCTTGTCGACATCCAGGGCCGATACAAGATCTGGGGCAGCAAGGAGCATGAGAAGGACTCACTAGTTCACCTCGCCCAGGCCATCATCGAACCCTACTACATAGATATGAAGGATTCCTGCAACAGGACGAGCATGCCTGGCACTCGGCCTGGATGGAGAAACTCGACAAAGCTCATGTCGTGTACGCGGCCAAGGAAGCATACAGGAGCTATGAGATGTATAGGAAGATCGTTGACATGAGAACGTGCCTCCTTCCCCAAAATGGCCAGGGATCCAGCCGGAAGCAGAGCAATGGCAAGCATTTTCGCAACAATAAGTAGATGATTAGATGCTCGTTTCTCCTAGTTTAGTATGCATGTAATTGCTTACTTTGGTGTGTGGAAATCTTATGTGTGTAGTCACTTGTGTAATTGTATGCTTAATTTGGTTTTGCAATGTTGTCTATTTAAGTATATATGTTGATGCTCTGTAGACAGAGCAAATCACATCACACACGGACTAAACAATGGAACCCGTCGGTGATGATTTCATCAATCACTGACAATTGTATACCAGCAATCGTTTGCTCACAACACACATGGCTTGTTAATAGGAATCGTATGTGTTGTTATCGGTCTTCGCACACATTTCCGATTACACACCTATTTGCCACATATCACACACATCTTGTTAAGTTGAACCATTTCTGTTCTCTTGGCTCAACGCAAAAAGTTCATCCGAGTGAACTATATGTCGTATATCGCACACACCTTTTTCTGGCTGCCCGTTTCTGTTATTCCGCCTCATCACAAATAGCTTATCCGAGTGAACTATGTGTCGTATATCGCACACGCCTTCATCTGGCTGCCCGTTTCTTTTCTTTTGCCTCATCGCAAATAGTTCATTGACACTCCAACGGTTAACCGAGGAACCATAAAGGCCTCGTGTGTGTTGCAGCCCAACACCCCTCCAAACTGGCTCAAAACCCAGCTAAATCCCCTCCATCCTCTCGGTCATTCGATCACGATCGCGTGGCCGCAAACCGCACCTCATTTGGACTCTCCTAGCTCCCTATATCTATAAATAGGTCTCCCCCTCCGAAATTCCCGCAGTCCAAAATCCTAGCCCGCTCCTCCGCGCCGCCGGACACGTCCGCCGCCGGCCGGACGCATGCGCCGTCGCCCGCGTCCAACCGCAAGCCACCACGTGGCAGCGCCACCACCAGCCGTCGCCGGCCCGCCCGAGCCCGGGTCGGGCCCCCCAAGCCCGCGCGCGCCGCCCCGCGTCTGCTCGCCGCCTCGCGCCGCCCGGGACCTCGTCGCGCCGCCTGCCGAGCCTCGCCAGTGCGCCGCCTCCCGCCGAGCCTTGCCAGTGCGCCGCCGCCTGCCGAACCTCGCCGGTGCGCACGCCGCGCCGCCCGGCCTCCTCCTCGTCGCCCCCTCACCGCCACCATCCTCCCACTCCGGTGAGCTACGTCCTCTCCGACGAGAAGCTCCGGCCGCCGCAGCATTCTCCGGTGAACCTCGAAGTCCGCACCGCCCCAGATCTGGATCTGGAAAACCCTAGGGTTGACTTTCGTTTTTCTCTAAGTCCCCGGTTTTACATATTTTTAGGCATGTTCATGGAATCATATCTCATCATCCGTAGCTCCGTTTTGCGCGTGTGATATATCAAATTGTTCGTCTGGATGTGCTCTTCATTTCATTCCATTGCACAATGCTTGTTTGAGTCCATCTTGATGCCTAAATGCTGTTGCAATAGTGCTATGTAATGTTAGTTTCTGTTTCTTAACAGATTATGGACATTTGTCATTTTTGCCATGTTTAATGTGTGCCTCCTATGAACTTGAGCCCTACATGTGTTTTGGGCTATGCCATGCCATCTTTACATGGGTATATGCCATGTATTTTTGTGATCAATGTAGTGACTAGCACAAGCATGCAAAGTAGCTCTCGTGATGTTGCTGATTTCAGGGACTTAGAATTCTTCTAAGTCATTTCCCTGATGTTATTTTTATGCCATGTATTCATGTTGCTACAGAGTGATCCATGCCTCTTTTGAGCATGTTCAATAAGGATGATTTTGAGATATTGTTATGTTCTATCCATCCATGTCTTTGTTTACAATTTTGGAGTACCCTGGCATGACTCAATCTAGCTCTACTTTTGCTATAAAGTGTTCCTGGCAGATTGGTTACGTGTTAATCAATTTTGCCGAGGTTGTTGTAGTTGATCCGTGCATGCTATGAGATTGTTCTTGCCATGTTTAGCTTCTTGAACATGTCTTCGTGCTGGGTGTATGCTTAGTTTGTCATGCAATGCCTAGTGGTGAGTGCATCGAGCTCGCAAACATGCCTACGTAACTCTGTTTTTGCCATGTCCAGTTTTCTGCTAAGTCTGAATCTATTAACGAAACTTGCTATGTTTACATGGGTGCCATCATATCTTCTGATCCTTTTTGGCTTATGGTCAGTAAGGGACTTTTGTTATATGCTTTGATTAGTTTCATGAAATGCCTTGCTTTGCCATGATGTGTTCCTGTAGCATGTTGTTATCTTGCTCTAAACATTGCTACCTGATGTTAAATCCTGACATGTTGTTATTTTCACTAAGTCTGTGAACCTGATATCCTTTGCACTTTTGCCATGCTTGTTTGAACCTGCTATTGTGTGAGTTAGCCATAGCTCAGTGTTCATATTTTTTCAAGCATCTGGAGTGGATCACTGTCATGTGCTTTGTTGCTATGTTAGAGTGCACTAGCTTAGTTTCTTGTTGCATTTTAGATGGCATCGTGCTGTTAATCGCAGAATAGTGCCATTATTGTTTTGCTTGCCATTTGCAAACCGTGCATCCGATTCCGGTGATCTTTATATTGATTTCGACAGAAATCAACTCATCTTTCCAGCGGCGCACTTGGTTTGCCAAGTTGAGGCCTGGTTCAATCTTTTCCTTCTGGAGCACGCATATGCATTGCATATCACATCCCGCATATCATGCCATGTTTTGCATCATGTTGCTTGCGCATTGCACTGTGGTTGATCATGGTTCCCTCTGCTTGTGTTCTTGCTTTGGGTAGAGCCAGGAGACGAGTACATGATCGAGAAACCCGTTGAGAACGCTTACGAGGATCAAGCTTACGTCAACTCGGAGAACTTTGCAGGTAAGATGACCATACCCTCAAAATCACTTCTATCTTTGCTTGCTAGTTGCTTGCTCTTTTGCTATGCCTATGCCGTGATACCTACCACATGCTTTTCATGCCTCCCATATTTCCATGTCAAACCTCTAACCCACCTTGTCCTAGCAAACCGTTGTTTGGCTATATTACCGCTTTGCTCAGCCCCTCTTATAGCGTTGCTAGTTGCAGGTGAAGATTGGAGTTTGTTCCTCGTTGGAACATGTTTATTGTTGGGATATCATTATTATATCTTGTTTACTTTAATGCACCTATATACTTGGTATAGGTTGGAAGGCTCGGCCTTATGCCTGGTGTTTTGTTCTACTCTTGCCGCCCGAGTTTCCATCATACCGGTGTTATGTTCCTTGATTTTGCGTTCCTTACGCGGTTGGGTTATAATGGGAACCCCTTGACAGTTCACCTTGAATAAAACTCCTCCAGCAAGGCCCAACCTTGGTTTTACCATTTGCCACCTAGCCTTTTTCCCTTGGGTTTTGCATACTCAAGGGTCATCTTTATTTTAAACCCCGAGCCAGTGCTTCTCTATGTGTTGGTCCAACCTAGAGCACTGTGCGGGGCCGTCCCTTGGCAACTTGGGTTACGTTGGATCCCGTACGCTTAGCTTATCCGATGTGCCCTGAGAACGAGATATGTGTAGCTCCTATCGAGATTTGTCGGCACAGCGGGTGGTCTTGCTGGTCTTGTTTTACCATTGTCGAGATGTCTTGTAACCGGGATTCCGAGTCTGATCGGGCCGTCCTGGGAGAAGGAATATCCTTCGTTGACCATGAGAGCTTGTGATGGGCTAAGTTGGAACACCCCTGCTGGGATTTGAACTTTTGAAAGCCGTGCCCGCGGTTATGGGCAGATGGGAATTTGTTAATGTCCGGTTGTAGAAAACCTGAAACTTAATTTAATTAAAATGAATCAACAGCGTGTGTAGCCGTGATGGTCTCTTTTCGGCGGAGTCTGGGAAGAGAACACGGTCTCGGGTTATGCTTGAACGTAAGTAGTTCTAGGATCACTTCTTGATCATAGATTCTTGACCATGCTTTGCCTTTCTCTTCTCGCTCTCATTTTGCGTATGTTAGCCACCATATATGCTAGTGCTTGCTGCAGCTCCACCTCACATACCTTTTACCTACCCATAAGCTTAAATAGTCTTGATCGCGAGGGTGTGAGATTGTTGAGTCCCCGTGTCTCACAGATTACTTCCAAAACCAGATGCAGGTGCCGACGATACTATTCCAGGCGATGCGACTAAACTCAAGTGGGAGTTCGACGAGGACTCAGGATGTTACTACGTTTCCTTTCCAGACGATCAGTAGTGGAGCCCAGTTGAGACGATCGGGGATCTTATGCATTTGGGGTTGTCTTTATTTCGGTTCCGTAGTCAGACCTTGTTTGTATCTGGATGATGTAATGCTATATTTATGTTTTATGTGAAGTGGCGATTGTAAACCAACTCTGTACCTCTTTCTTATTCAGTACATGGGATGTCTAAAGATTACCCCTCTTGCGACGTTCCTACAATGCGGTTATGCCTCTAAGTCATGCTCCGACACGTGGGAGATATAGCTGCATCGTGGGTGTTACAAGTTGGTAATCAGAGCCTTCCCCGACTTAGGAGCCCCCTGCTTGATCGAATTGCTGGCGTTGTTGAGTCTAGAAAAATGTTTTGACTCTTTTAGGATTATATATATCGGAGAGTGTCGGTGTCAAAACCGGCGAATCTCGGGTAGGGGGTCCCGAACTATGCGTCAAGGCCGGATGGTAATAGGAGACATGGGACACGATGTTTTTTACCCAGGTTCGGGCCCTCTCGATGGAGGTAATACCCTACTCCTGCTTGATTAATATTGATGATAGGGGTAGTACAAGAGTAGATCTACCACGAGATCAAGGAGGCTAAACCATAGAAGCTAGCCTATGGTATGATTGTTGTGTATGGAGTTGATTGCCTACGGACTACAACCCTCCGGTTTATATAGACACCGAATAGGGTTAGGGTTACATAGAGTCGGTTATAATGGTAGGAGATCTTGAATATCTGCATCTCCAAGCTTGCCTTCCATGCCAAGGAAAGTCCCATCCGGACACGGGACGAAGTCTTTAATCTTGTATCTTCATAGTCCAGGAGTCCGGCTGAAGGTATAGTCCGGCTACCCGAACACCCCCTAATCCAGGACTCCCTCAGTAGCCCCCGAACCAGGCTTCAATGACAACGAGTCCGGCGCGCAGATTGTTCGGCATTGCAAGGCGGGTTCTTCTCCAAATCTTGTGTACCTATAGGAATAATGTCTGATTTTTGCAATGTAGTGCTCCTCGGCTTCCACGCCCAATAATGGCCGTCTTCCACGTGTCAAACAAATGCGAAAAGCTGGGGCGTTTTTACATTCACACCCCTAGCTGTATAAACCAGCCGCCTATTTAACGGGATGGGGATTTAGGTCCAAACCACATCTTCTCCTTTCCGCGAGTTATCATCAGAGCGCTTCCAGCAAAGGTCCATTCCAACATGACCAGTCGTCGCAGCTCCTCCCCTCGCCCCTCCGGTCCCAAACCCGGGGACTGGGAGAGCTGCACCATCCCGCATAGCGAGTTAGTGTCGCTTCAGTCCAAGGGATTTCTCCCTCAGGCATACTTGGTCCCGGTCCGAGCCGGTCTCGCCACCTATAATGGCGGAAAACAAGCGGAGAGCACCCCCAATCCTTCTAAGGGAGAGCGGGTGTGCCTCGTCCCCTATCTAATAAGGGGACTGGGGTTTCCAATTCACCCATTTCTCCGCGGGCTTCTGGAGTTCTACGGCCTCCAGCTGCACAATCTCACGCCCGCCTCCGTATTGCATATTGCGGGTTTCGTCGCCCTTTGCAAGCTATTTTTAGGCGTTGAGGCTCATTTCACGCTGTGGAAGAGGTTATTCTGCCTGGTGCCCCGTTCTAAAGAGGGGTCTATATACCAAGTGGGCGGAGCCAAAGTATGGCGCATCGCCGGGACCGGATACCTATCCGAAACCCCAAAGAAGGCGTCCGAGGACTGGCCTTCGGAATGGTTTTACATAGATGACGTCCCGCTACCGGACCCTATCCGGGTCGGTCTCCCTGAGTTCAACAGTGCTCCATTGAAGAAACGCTTGAGTTGGCATCCGCGGAGCTCTCAGAGAGAAAGCGACAGAGACGTCCTTTACCTGATGGGCCGGATAATACTGTTGGCTCATTCCGGACTAACCATGATTGGAGTCATGGCCGCATGCATTATGCGGGGGGTGCAGCCACTTCAATATAGAGGCCACCCCATGTGGGATTTCAACGGGGAGGATGACGCCACCCGTTACGGTCGTAAGGGGCCGGCCTCAGCTGCAGCTCTAGTAAAGATCTTATCCTCTTTGTACAAGGGAGAAAAGGAGGAATTCCTCCGTGTCAACCCGCAGGCCGGATTTACTATGTACGATCCTCCAAGTTGGGTAAGTGAACAACTGCGCTTGCCCATTTGTTTTATACTCCCACGGTTAGATATGTAGTCTAACGACTTCAATGCAGGAACTGCGACAGGTGGTAAAGGATATAAACAGCTGCCCTCCACAGCCCGAGGACCCAGAATGGTCCCTCGATCCGGACTCCGAAGAGGATCCGGACATATCGGTGGAGCTTATCGACGGGGTGTTCCATCAGCTAAGCAAGGACAATACCTTGGTAGCCATCACGGCTGATTACTCAGGGTTAATCCCGGCCTCCCAGGTGACAAAAACTGGAGTCTCATTCCCTTGAGAGAGATTCCACTCTCACGTATTCCGGTGTTTCTGACGACAACCGTGTTTTGCAGGGGAGATTTCCGAGGCAGGAGGCCAAACCTGCGGCGGCTAGCCAACGAGGGGCCGCAGGGCCCCGTGGGGCAAAAAGGAATGTAGTCCGGACTGAGATGCCGGCGCAAAGGTATAGCGCACCCTCTGTTTCCCTGGTGTTTTTCTGTCAGGGCATAGTAATGTTCGTGCTATCTTCAGAACGAAGAGACCTCGCCGGACTACATCCGGAGAGGTTGCCAATCGCGCCTCCACCAGCCAGGCTCCAACGTCTGGCCAGGAAGCGGAGGCGAGCACAAGGCGCGCACCGGACGCTCGTCCGACAGAGGATGCAGACAGGCTGTCTGCCACAAATTCTGAAGTGGAGAGTGCCAGGAACCACAGGCGTCGCCGGACAGTTCTACGCGACGCTTGTTTCTCCCAAGAGGCTTTAGATGCCTTTAATCCGGGAGATGCCTACCTCCGTGCCGCTCAAAATGGTTTAGCCAGAGCCACGAAGCAGTATGTAAAAGACATACGGGTAAGAAAATTTTGGTCAAATATATATATATATATATATATATATACCAGTAGCCCCCGAGACTTGAAACAGTTAGAGCAAGTGATTTAAGGATCATTTAATATGCAGGTTCTTACAGAGAAGAATACTGTACTGTCCCAGGAGCTGGAAAAGTGCAAGGCCCAACTAGAGGCCGCACTAGCCGCAGCAGGGGAGCCCAAAGAGACCCCCTCAGGTAAGATACACTTCGAAATATTAGTATTGTGCGGTGTGGGTGCAAATCTGGCAAATCATGTTGTAGATGGCGCCGGACTCGATCCGGAAAAGCAACAACTCTTACGCCGGCTAAAGGCCGGTGAGACTACGTTGACAAAGGTGAGGCGAGAGAAGAATGATCTTCAGGATGCCAACACCAGGCTGGACGTCGAACTTAAAGATGTTCGTGGCCAGCTGTCGGACTCCACGAAGGAGAATCAGCGGCTTCGACGCGGCATATTTAGTAAGTGCTTGAACGAACTTTGAAAAAATAGTTCGGCGAGGAAGTCGACTAACAGAGTAATGTCTGTAGGTATGCTCACAGGTCGTCCTGCAGAGGAGATGCCCGGTTCTACGGGTGACCTTCTTCCCGAACTCATGCAACTGCACGAGAAAATTCTGCAAGCGATGCGAGGCGTTGCCCAAGCCTTATGGCCTGCCCACTCCATGCCCGAGGGCCTTGGAGAGCTTGTGGAGAAGCTGAAGGGAGCTCGGTGGCGCTTCCGGTTGTGGAAGATATCGGCCTGCCGACAAGGCGCTAGGGAGGCCTGGGCCATGGTGAAGACCCGTTTTACGAAGTCTGACCCAAACCACATGGCCGAGGTCGGACCAGTGGGGCCTGACGGGAAGGAGATCCCTGTAAGCTTAGTATACGGCCAAGTAGAGTTAGCCGCGAAGTATTCCCAGCAGGACTGTAAATTAGACAGCCTGTTAGATGGTATAGAAGAGGAATACAATCAGTCAGAATGACTATGTAATTTTGAATTGACATGTGTAATGCCATCTAGCCGGATTGTAGATCGTCTGTCGTTGCCGACCTTTTCGCTTCAACCTCGGGACCTGACGGTCCGGAGTGTGTCCGAATACCATAGAGGTTATATAAGAACCGGGGTATGTGTGGAGACCAGGCGTAGGGGTCATTAGTGCTTTATCAGACAAGTGCCCAACTAGTTATGTTATATTACATGGTTAGTAAGAAACATCTTCCAGAGAGAATAGTTCCGTTAAGGGTTCCTTTCGCTGGGAGGCATGCCCTAAAGTGCATGTCCGGACTGCGTGAAAAGACGCAGAAAAAGCATCTGGGGGCTCATAAAATGAGTAAAAAGATCATCTTTTATTTCACCGACCGAATATTCTCTTAAGAACGCTAGCTTTCGGCTTCACCCAGTCTGAGGTACACATCTGGCTGACCCGGCAGTAACAATCACAGAGGTGCTCCCTTTGCCGCCTAGCCGAACAATCGGGAACATAGGGGTAAGCACAGGAGCCAGGCAACCCAGCTTGGCCAAAACTTAAGTCATATCGATGCATATAATGGTGAAGAAAAAGGTACATGCGGAAGTTTGACGCATGTGTTGGGCATGAAGCCCGTATAAATAAGCTTCTGTTTAAAGAAGCCCCCAGGTTTAATGAGCGCAAGTGGCGCGTCACTAGATGAGCCTTTAAGGGCTATAAAAGAAGAGAGGGGAAGGAGAGAAATGTAAGACAGAAAAATGCAAAAAATGGACTGAGGAAGGAGACGAACACAGAGTCCGGCGCTAGGCATAGAATCTTCGGAGACGGGTGGCGTTCCACGGGTTCGGCTCGAGTTAGTTATCCGACGCATCTCGCAGGCAATACGCCCCACCAGTCAGGACTTGGTCGATTATGAATGGACCTTCCCACTTGGGCTTGAGTTTGTCCTTTTTCTTATCCGGCAGGTGTAGAACTAGTTCGCCAACATTGTAATTTTTGGCCCGTACTTCTCTGCTTTGATATCTTCGGGCCTGCTGTTGATAAAATGCGGAACGGGCTTTTGCCACATCACGCTCCTCCTCCAAGGCTTCCAAGTTGTCCTGCCGATTGAGCTCGGCTTCTCTTTCTTCATACATGCGCACTCTAGGTGAGTCATGAATTATGTCACAGGGCAGAACAGCCTCTGCGCCATACAACATAAAAAATGGTGTGTATCCGGTGGTGCGATTTGGCGTGGTCCGCAGCCCCCATAGCACGGAGTCGAGATCCTCTACCTAGTGCGTGTTAGATTCCTTGAGGGACCGCACCAGTCTGGGTTTAATGCCGCTCATGATAAGACCATTTGCGCGTTCGACCTGGCCGTTGGTTTGTGGGTGATAGACGGAAGCATAATCGAGCTTGATGCCCATGTTTTTGCACCAGAGTTTTACCTCGTCGGCGGTAAAGTTTGTACCGTTATTGGTTATGATGCTGTGGGGGACGCCATAACGGTTTACAACCCCGGATATGAAGTCTATCACAGGTCCGGATTCGTTTGTTTTAACAGGCTTGGCTTCTATCCATTTGGTGAACTTATCCACCATGACCAGTAAGTATTTTTTCCTATCGGTCCCACCTTTAAGGGGCCCGACCATGTCAAGCCCCCAGACCGCAAAAGGCCAGGTGATGGGTATAGTTTGGAGTGCGGTGGGTGGCATATGGCTTTGGTTGGCAAAAAGTTGGCAACCAGCGCACCATTGGACTAGGTCCTGAGCGTCTGCCCGGGCCGTCGGCCAATAAAAGCCTGTACGGAAAGCCTTGCTAACAAGGGACCGAGCAGCGGCGTGGTGACCACCGAGTCCGGCATGAATTTCAGCCAGAAGGTTCCTCCCTTCCTCTTCGGAGATGCACCTTTGAAGGACTCCGGTAGTGCTTTTCTTATAAAGCTCTCCCTCATGGACTCTATAGGCTTTAGATCGCCGCACTATGCAGCGGGCCTCGTTTTGGTCTTCCGGGAGTTCCTGCCTAGTAAGGTAGGCTAGGAATGGTTCTGTCCACGGGGCGATAATCGCCATTATTATGTGGGCTGAGGGTGTAATTTCATTGGCAGAGCCTCCAATTGTGTCAGGTTGTTCGGTGTCGAGTGGTGCGGCTGGGTCCGGGCTGTTATTTGCGGGTTCCCCCTCCCATGCTATGGATGGCTTGAACTGTCTTTCCAAAAAGATGTTGGGGGGGACTGCATCGCGTTTTGCTCCGATGCGTGCCAGGACGTCCGCTGCTTGATTGTTTTCTCGGGCTATATGGTGAAACTCCAGCCCTTCGAACCGAGCTAACATTTTTAGGATGGCGTTGCAGTAAGCTGCCATTTTTGGGTCCTTGGTGTCGAAGTCTCCATTTATTTGGAATATCGCGAGGTTTGAATCCACACGTACCTCTAGGCGCTGGATACCCATGGATACTGCTATCCAGAGACCATGTAGGAGGGCCTCATATTCGGCTGCATTGTTGGAATCCGTGTACATGATCTGGAGCACATATTGGACTGTGTCTCCTGTGGGGGACGTCAGGACGACGCCAGCCCCCAGTCCGGCCAACATTTTGGAGCCGTCGAAATGCATAATCCAGTTTGAGTATGTGCCGTACTCTTTAGGGAGCTCGGCCTCCGTCCATTCTACGACGAAGTCGGCCAAAACTTGCGATTTAATAGCTCGCCGTGGCTTATAGGTTATATCGAACGGGAGGAGCTCGATGGCCCATTTTGCAATCCGGCCCGTTGCATCGCGGTTGTTGATAATATCGTTGAGTGGTACTTCTGAGGCTACTGTTATGGAACACTCTTGAAAGTAGTGTCGTAGCTTCCGGGATGCCATGAATACCGCGTATGAAATCTTTTGATAATGCGGGTACCGTGATTTGCATGGAATGAGGACAGTGGACATGTAGTAGACCGGCCTTTGAAGGGGGAATTTGTGTCCGTCCATTTCCCGCTCGACAACGAGCACTGCGCTGACAACTTGGTGTGTTGCTGCAATGTACAATAACATTGGTTCGTCGGTGATTGGCGCGGCCAGGACTGGGTTTGTTGCCAATGTGGCTTTTATTTCATCAAGTCCCGCAGTCGCGGCATCCGTCCACTCGAAGTGTTCGGTGCGCCAAAGGAGGCGATAAAGGGGTAGTGCCTTTTCTCCCAAGTGGGAAATGAAGCGGCTTAAAGCCGCCACGCACCCGGTTAATTTTTGTATTTGTTTAAGGTCCTTTGGGACATCCAATTGTGACAAAGCTCGGATCTTGGCTGGGTTTGCTTCAATTCCTCTACCGGATACAATGAAGCCCAAGAGCTTTCCGGCTGGAACGCCGAAGACGCATTTTTCTGGGTTGAGCTTGATGTCATATTGTCGGAGGTTATCGAATGTACGCCTCAAGTCGTCTACTAGAGATTCGACATGTCTTGATTTGATGACCACATCATCTACATATGCCTCCACTGTTTTGCCGATCTGGTTTGCCAGACATGTCCGGATCATGCGCTGATATGTTGCACCGGCATTTTTCAGCCCGAAGGGCATTGTGTTGAAGCAGAATGGGCCGTATGGTGTGATGAATGCTGTTGCGGCTTGGTCTGATTCTGCCATCTTGATTTGATGGTAACCGGAGTATGCGTCGAGGAAACACAACGAATCGTGTCCTGCGGTGGCATCGATAATTTGATCGATACGGGGGAGGGGGAAGGGATCCTTTGGGCAAGCCTTGTTAAGGTCTTTAAAATCGACACACAGGCGCCAGGATTTGTCCTTCTTTGGTACCATCACCAGGTTTGCTAGCCAGTCCGGATGTTTTATGTCTCTAATGAATCCGGCCTCCAATAGCTTGGCTAGCTCCTCTCCCATAGCCTGTCTCTTGGGTTCGGAAAAACGCCGAAGGGCTTGTTTGACAGGTTTAAATCCTTTTAGGATATTTAAGTTGTGTTCGGCCAGCCTGCGTGGGATTCCTGGCATGTCTGAAGGGTGCCAGGCGAAGTTGTCCCAGTTCTCTCATAGGAACTCTCGCAGTGCGGCGTCGGCATCAGGGTTCAGTCGTGCCCCAATTGAAGCTGTTTTATTGGGGTCCGTTGGATGGACCCGGAATTTGACTATTTCGTCAGCTGGCTTGAAGGATGTGGATTTGGATCTCTTGTCGAGTATCACATCATCCATGTTAACCGTGGAGCGCAATGCAGTCAGTTCCTCGGCCGCTAAGGCTTCGGATAGTGCCTCAAGAGCTAATGCGGCCGTCTTGTTTTTGGCGCTGAGTGCTATGTCCGGATCACTAGCTAGAGTGATAATTCCATTCGGCCCGGGCATCTTAAGCTTCATGTACCCGTAATGGGGTATTGCTTGGAAGATTGTGAATGCTTCCCACCCTAGTAAAGCGTGATATCCGCTCTTAAACGGGGCCACCTGAAACGTGACTTCTTCGGACCTGTAACTATCCGGCATGCCGAACACCACATCTAGTGTGATTTTTCCTGTGCGGCGCGCTTCCCGACTGGGGATTATTCCTCTGAAGGTTGTGCTGCTTCGCTCGACGCGGTTCCTGTCTATTTCCATTTTTGAAGGGTTTCCTCATAAATGAGGTTCAATCCGCTTCCTCCATCCATGAGCACCTTGGTGAGGCGAAAGCCGTCCACTATGGGACTGAGGACCAATGCGGCTACTGCTCGGGCTGTTCGGAATCTAGGTTCATCACCTGCGTTGAAGGTAATGGCAGTGTCGCTCCATGGATTTATTGTTGCAACTTGATAGACTTCGGCGAGGCTGCGGAGTGTTCTTTTTTGCACATTGTTTGATGCGAAAGTCTCGAAGACTATGAGAACGGTACTGGTGTCCTCGGGCTGGCTTTTTGCGGCCTCCAGAATTAAGAGGTCCTCGCCAATTTTGGCCACCTGCCGGAGTATCCAACATGCTCTAAGGCTGTGAGTTGGTGTGGCGTCCTCTGTACTGTGAATTCTACAGGGTCCATCAAGCCACCTTTCCAGTACGGTTCCATGCCCTGTAGAGGGTTTTGGCCTTTTGGTGTTTATCCCTGGTGTCCTATGATGATGCACCCTCTTAGTTCGGACGGGATTACTATTCAAGGCTGGATTATCCCAAAATTTTATTTCAGTTTTCCAGGCGCTTTCCATCGCACAGTATTTTTGTACTATGGACGCCAAGTCAGCGAAGCGTGTAATATCACGACGACTTACGGCGTTAAGGATTCCCTCGTCCGTGCAATTACTGCAGAAAATTGAGATTGCGTCTCCCTCGCGGCAATCCTTTATCCTGTTCATAACCAGGAGGAATCTGGCCCAGTAATGATGTACTGTTTCCTCGGGCCTCTGCCTGATTTGGGAGAGATCGCCTATGTTCGGGTGGGCGGGTGTCGTTGAATCTAAAACCTCACCCAATTCAAGATTCGGAGGCCGAAGAGTTTCCGAACTCTGAAGTTCGGATTCTTGGATGTTGTCCAACGAATAAATCCCGTTGTCTGATCCTAAGCTCAGGTCTTGAGTTACATCCTCCTCTCCGCGGGTATCCGGCTTGGAGGGGTCGGGAATTCAGACGTAGCTAGTCCTTAAAATAGATGAAGGGTCGCCGCACTGCGCCTCTACCACGGCAACGTGGTGGGTGACATGGGGAGAGTTAATTTCTCTTAGATCGGGTTTAAGCCCAACCTGGTCGTAATCCGTAGCGACCCCCAGGGCGGCATTGCGATCCAAGAGCTCTTTTACGGAAGAGAGCTCCATTGGATCTAGCTGCTCGACGAGCTCCGAGCTGACGTGTAGGTTGCTTTTGATGACCCGAGAGGTCACCGTCGGCGCAACAGCCGAACAGGCGGTCATGAGGAAACCACCTAGCCGGAGGGTTTGGCCGACAGCCAAGGCTCCCTTAGCAACGGCGCCGTCTTTAAAGACGGGAGAAGGCATCCTTCCTGATTGTGACGGCACAGAGGAACTCTCAATGAAAGCACCAATGTCGGTGTCAAAACCGGCGGATCTCGGGTAGGGGGTCCCGAACTGTGCGTCAAGGCCGGATGGTAACATGAGACAAGGGACACGATGTTTTTTTACCCAGGTTCGGGCCCTCTCGATGGAGGTAATACCCTACTCCTGCTTGATTAATATTGATGATAGGGGTAGTACAAGAGTAGATCTACCACGAGATCAAGGAGGCTAAACCCTAGAAGCTAGCCTATGGTATGATTGTTGTGTATGGAGTTGATTGCCTACGGACTACAACCCTCCGGTTTATATAGACACCGGATAGGGTTAGGGTTACATAGAGTCGGTTACAATGGTAGGAGATCTTGAATATCCGCATCGCCAAGCTTGCCTTCCATGCCAAGGAAAGTCCCATCCGGACACGGGACGAAGTCTTCAATCTTGTATCTTCATAGTCCAGGAGTCTGGCTACCCGAACACCCCCTAATCCAGGACTCCCTCAGAGAATAGGATTCTTTTTACTCCTCAATTCCTTTCGTCGCTCTGGTGAGGCATCCTGATGTAGAGTTTTGACTCTTCTCTTCTCAAATTTCACTAAATTTTTTTAGGATCACGCGGGTATCTTGGAATCATTCCGATGGTTTTGTGACGAGAACATTGTTCTTGGTGCCTCCTGACATTTAGGGGTTGTGGCAGTGTCCCAGGGAGTTGAGCTTCGAGGTGTTGTCGTCACAATTTTATCATTGCAGTTCTGGAATACCTGAGTTTCGCCGACATCGAAAATCTCTTTTATGCAGTTGTTGGTGAGATAACCTCGACGCCACCCAGTACTGGGGCGGGAGTTCGGGAGTATTGCCATAACTCGTATAACGGATGCTTTTCGAAGGTTGAGGTAAATGATTTCTGAAGGTTTCTTGGTTATGTGTTGAAGGATGGATACAGCTAGATATAGGATTTGCTAGTTTTGGGTGAGATATTGTGCTTCCCCTGTAACCCCAACACCTGATTGCATAGCCGAAAAATTTTAGGAGTTTCATAGGTGGGAATTCATGTAGATCTAGTATTTCTTCCGTAGATATTTGGTTTGTGATTGGGTAATCCTTACCAAGTATTTGTTCATATCCGTACCTTGTTGTTTTATTCATCTACCTCTATCTAAGTGGCTTCTCAATTTATGGAAGTGTGATCATTTAATTTGGAATTCATCCGTTCATTCTTGTTCGAATGGTAAGGCTATATGTTGCAATTTCGATCCATTTGATTCAGCTTGAATATATGTGTGTCAAGATGCTAACGGATGTCACCCTCTTCAGGATGGCTCCTCCAACACGTTAGAATCTGGAACCTCCGCCGCCACCTCCACCTCCGAAGGCATGCCAAGCTGTGATGGCCGCTACCAACGCCAACACGCAGCTGATTATGCAACTCTTGCAAGAGCGCAACCAAGGAAATCAAGGCAATGGCAACAATCAAACTCAGTTTGCTACCCTCAACCAGTTCCTCGCAAACCAGCCGAAGACCTTTATTAACTATGTCGACGCCACAGACGCTGATGATTGGCTCGTGGATATCTGTAAACATTTCGAGTGCAGCAACGTCAGGCTCGAGGACTTTGTCAAGTTTGCTTTGTTCCAACTCAAAGACCAAGCTGCTGAGTGGTATCAAGCATACAAATATTCCAGAGGAGGTCGTGTGATTACCTGGGATGATTTCCGCCAAGACTTCAGAGCTCACCACATTCCTCAGAGTGTTATTGAGAGTAAGCGTGAGGAGTTCCGCAATCTTAAGCAAGGCAGCTTGTCTGTTTACCAAGACAACATCATGTGCTAGAAGCTCGCTCGCTTCGCCAAGCAAGACGCCCCTGATGAGAAGAGCATGATTTATCAGTTCAGAGGTGGCCTCACAGAAGATCTGCAACTAGCCCTCGTGCTTTTTGAGCCGAAAAAGTACGATGAGTTCTACAATATGGCATTAAAGCAAGAGGCTGCTCAGCTCAAGTGTGATGCTTCCAAGAAAAGAGTCAGGGATGCAACTCCTTCTTCTTCAACTCAAGTGGCAGCTAAGCAGCAAAAGTATTGGATTCCTCCTCGTCCTCCGTTCCATCAGCCTTATCAGCAGAAGAGCAAAGGTGGCAATGGATCTTCCCACCCACCCAACCCAGGCTTTCAGAACAAGGCTTCATCTCATGCTCCAAGGTCAAGTGCTCCGTATCACCGGCCGCTCTCAGAGGTCACGTGCAACAAGTGTCAGCAGAAGGGTCACTATGCAAACAAATGCTTCAACTAGAGGCGTCTTCCGCCTCCTCCTCCTATGAGATCTGCCAGCAATGCAGTGGTCAAGCATAATCCCAAGTTTGAAAAGGTCAACATGGTGAACATAGCTTAAGCAGAGGACTCTTCAGAAGTGATCATGGGTAACTTTCTAGTTAACTCTACTCCTGCAAAAGTCCTTTTTGATACTGGTAGATCACATTGTTTCATGTCAAGATCATTTGTTTCAAAGCATGACTTCATTTCGGAAATGTTGGGTAAACCTATGGGAGTGGTTTCTCCGACCAAGTCTATGAGAGCTACCACGATGATCCCGGATGTTTCTATCATGATTGGTGACTATAAGTTTCTGTCTTCTCCAATGGTCCTTGGTGACTCGGATATTGATCTAATTCTCGGCATGGACTGACTTTCTAAGCACAAGGCTCAACTTGATTGTGCTGCCAGGCAGATTCAATTGACACACTCTTCTGAGGATGCGATCATCTTTGCCGCTCGTGATGATACCATTCGACTGTTTTCTCTCAACAGGAAGGGCGAGTTGGATGCCATCTCTCAGATTCTAGTCGTTTGTGAATATCAAGACGTCTTTCCAGAAGAGCTTCCAGGAATGCCTCCTCACGGCCAGTTGAATTTGTCATCGATCTTGAGCCTGGCACGGAACCTGTTTGCGAACGTCCTTACAAGCTTGGACCGAAAGAGTTGAAGGAGCTGAAGAAACAACTCGATGAACAAGAGCGTATGGGTCTCATCCGACCAAGTTCTTCTCCATGGGGTTGGGGTGTTCTTTTTGTCAAGAAGAAGGATGGAATGAACCAACTTTGTGTCGACTAACGTCCATTGAACAAGAAGACCATAAAGAACAAGTACCCACTTCCCAACATCAATGAGCTTTTCGAACAACTCAAGGGTGCTCAAGTATTCTCCAAGCTTGACCTTCGTATGGGCTATCATCAGATTCGCATTCGTGAACAAGATATCCCCAAGCCAACATTCTGAACAAATGAATACACTATCATGTCTTTCGGCCTTGTCAACGCTCCTCCAACATTCTCTCGCATGATGAACTTCATCCTCAACCCCTACACAAATGACTTCATCTTGGTCTATCTCGGTGACATTTTGGTCTTTTCCAAGAACAAGGAGGATCATGCCAAGCACTTGAGATTGGTGCTGGACAAACTCAGAGAACATCAGTTCTACGCGAAGTTTTCAAAGTGCGAGTTTTGGCTCGATGAGGTTCTCTACCTTGGGCATATCATCTCCGCCAAGGGCATAGCTATTAATCCTGAGAAGGTGTCTGCAATTGTGAATTGGGAACCGCCTCAGAATGTGAAGCAACTCCACAGCTTCCTTGGGCTCGCAAGCTATTGTCGAAGGTTCGTTGAGAATTTCTCTAAGATCATGAAGCCTCTTTCCAACCTCCTCCAGAAGCATGTGAAGTATGTCTGGACGCCTGAATGTGACATCGCTTTCAACACCCTCAAAGAGAAGTTAGTCATAGCTCCAGTTCTGACTCCTCCTGATGAATCCAAACCATTCGAGGTTTTCTGTGATGCTTCACTGCAAGGTCTCGGTGCTGTGTTAATGCAAGAGAAGAAAGTTGTCGCCTATACCTCTCGCCAGTTGAAGCCCAATGAAAAGAACTATCCCACTCATGACCTCGAGTTGGCGGCAGTTGTCCATGCTCTTTTAACATGGAGACATCTCTTGTTGGGAAGAAAAGTGGACATCTTCACTGATCATAAGAGTCTCAAGTACATCTTCACTCAGCCCAACCTCAACCTCAGGCAGACTCGTTGGGTCGAAATGATTCAAGAGTATAATCCGAGTATTGAATATACTCCAGGCAAGGCCAATGTCATTGCTGACGCTTTGAGCAGGAAGGCTTACTGCAACAGTTTGATTCTCAAGCCCTTCCAACCGGATCTTTGTGAAGCTTTCCGCAAACTTAATCTCCAAGTTGTTCCTCAAGGATTCCTTGCCAACCTCCAAGTCTCTCCTACTTTGGAAGATCAGATTCGTGAGGCTCAACTTCTTGATGCTATGGTGAAGAAGGTGAAGATTGGGATTGCCAAGAGCCAACCCAAATACAAGTGTTGTCGCCTTGATGACAAAGATACTATATTCTTCGAGGATCGTATTGTTGTTCCTAAGGGTGACCTTCATAAAGTCATTATGAACGAGGCTCACAATTCACTCATTTCTATTCATCCTGGAAGTACAAAGATGTACCATGACCTCAAGCAGTCGTATTGGTGGACTCGAATGAAGCGCGAGATTGCTCAGTTCGTGATTGAATGTGATGTCTGCAGAAGAGTGAATGCAGAACACCAACGACCAGCTGGTCTCCTCCAACCTCTTTCCATTCCAGAATGGAAGTTTGACCATATTGAGATGGACTTCGTGACTGGATTTCCCAAGTCCAAGCGTGGCAATGATGCTATCTTTGTTGTCATCGACAAGCTCACTAAAGTGGCTCATTTTCTTCCTATCAAAGAATCTATCACAGCAGCTCAGTTGGCAGAGCTATATACCTCCAGGATTGTCTCCCTGCACAACATTCCGCAGTTGATATCTTCAGATCGTGGAAGCATCTTTACCTCTAAGTTCTTGGACTCCTTTCAGAAGGCCATGGGCACCAACGTTCGCTTCAGCACAGCTTTTCACCCTCAAACTAGTGGACAAGTCAAGCGAGTCAATCAAATTCTTGAAGATATGCTCAGGGCATGTGTCATTTCTTTCGGTATGAAGTGGGAATATTGTCTTCCTTATGTCGAGTTCTCCTACAACAACAGCTTCCAAGCGAGTTCGGGCAAGGCCCCATTCGAGATTCTCTATGGCAGGAAGTGCCGTACTCCACTTAACTGGTCAGAGACTGGTGAACGCCAACTTCTTGGCAATGACTTGATCACAGAGGCTGAAGAAATGTGCAAAGTCATTCGTGAAAATCTCAAAGCCGCGCAATCGCGCCAGAAGAGTTACTATGATAGCAAGCATCGTGACTTGGCTTTCGAGATCGGAGACCATGTCTACCTTCGCGTCTCTCCAATGAAAGGTACTCGTCGCTTCGGTATCAAAGGGAAGCTTGCCCCTAGATACGTGGGTCCTTTCAAGATCATTGGCAAAAGAGGCGATCTCACCTATCAACTTGAGCTTCCATCCAAGTTTGCAAACGTGCACGACGTGTTTCACGTGTCTCAGCTTCGCAAGTGTTTCAGGACTCCTGACCGCACCATCAACTTTGAAGAGATTGATCTCCAAGAAGACCTGTCTTATCATGAGCATCTCGTTGCTATCTTTTGACACACGAACACGTCACATGTACCCTCGATGCCGGGGGTGATGCACCGCAGCTCACGTCGAAGGAGACCCGACCGACAGCGTGATACGCAAGACAGTCGGCGGGCGCTTTTGTGGACCCGAAACCCCGCGCACCCAGGAGGGACCCTGTCAGGGATTGCGGCGGCTATGGGCTGCCCTAGGTCGATTCGCTCGCCCCTAGAGCCTCGAGATTCGCAGCTCTCAAACACGAAGAACAGCGAAGAACGAGAGAGAAAAACGGTGGAGAGATAAAACGTAGATGAAAAAGTAGTATATTGATTTGTTCGATTGTGTGTTGTTCAATCGGCCATCACCCCCAACATATATAAGAGGCATCTGGACTTCCCGTACAAGCAAAGGATTCATCTAGGCTTTCCTTACAAGAAAATTACATCAATTCACGACCTAGAGTCCTAGTTCTGGTCTCACTTGGATTCAGCCCGAATCTGATCCAATCTTCTGTCTTGCTCCTTGCGCGGGCCGTGGAATCTGCATATGACTTCCGATGGAGACGGTTCAAATATCAATTTTGTACTCTTCGATGAGGCCAACAATCCGTATGTTGATCACTTTTCCAAATAAGTCTATCTTGAATACTCCATGGGGTCATCTTTAATTTCGAGTCGGACTCGGTCATGTAGCTGACTGGACCATCCGACTCTTGTAGCGTCTCTGCAGGTCGTATACTACGTCGGATGATGATGACTCCAAAATCAAAGCTGACCGTTTCTACGTTACAAATAACTTTCATGTTGAACACTTCTCCATATGAGTCCATCTAGATAATCATTTGAGCCCATCTTCAGCTTCTGGTCGGATTGGCCTTGACAGTTTCCACCCAGCAAGCTCCTTCCCGGCAAGCTTTTTAGCCCCGGCAAGGTCTTCGCCCGACAAGCTTTTCCCCTCGGCAAGCTTTCCTCCCCGGCAAGGTTTCACACCGTCAAGCTTCTCCGCCGGCAAGCTTTCCACGCCGGCAAGCTTCTCCACCGGCAAGCTTTCACGCCGGCAAGCCCTCACATCGGCAAGGTTTTACCCCGGCAAGGTTTCATTCAGCCGGCAAAGGCCGAATACTTTCTCACTCAGGGCCGGCCCGCAAAGTGTTGCCTCTAACTTTTGCATACAAACCCAGATTCGTGACCATGCCAAAATCTAGTGTCAACACATGCCCCCCTATTTTTCGGCAAAGCTTGTGTGCCGAAAAATAACTTGTATTGTGTTTGTTCTAAGGATGATGTCAACACTCCATCGGCCATTTATATTCCTTAGGATGATAATCAGGTATCGGCCATGTTTGTGCTAAGGGCGATAATCATATACCGGCCATTGCCCACTTAGGCTTCTTGCCACACACTTGGGTGGTATTTCTTCAAGTACTTGCCATTGAGAGCTCGAGGTAACAGTGCCCCTTGTACGGATTCCACCAAATAAGAGTTTCCGGGAACTATTCTTGCAATTCTAAAAGGACCTTCCCAACTTGGAGACCACTTCCCGAATTTTCTGTCCCTTGAACCAATCAGGAGAATTACTTTCCAAACGAGATCGCCAACTTGAAAATTCTTCAACTTAACCTTCTTATTGTAAGCCCTTGCTACCCTCAACTTGTCCCTCTCTATGGCCTTCAAAGCAGCCAAACGTTTATCGGCAATCTCATCAATATTGTCCATCATCAAGTTATAAAAGTCTACTGCCGATAAATCATTTTGTTTGGCTATTCTCAAAGCATTCAAATTCACTTCCACCGGTAAAACTGCCTCTTGACCGTATACTAGCTCATATGGAGTCACCTTTGTAGCACCATGTCTTGAGATCCTATGTGCCCACAAAGCTTCAGAGAACAACTCATGCCATCTCCTTGGATTATCCTCAATCTTCCTCTTGATGAGCTTGATTAAAATTTTATTGCTAGACTCAGCTTGTCCATTGGCTTGGGCATAATATGGAGAGGAATTGAGAAATTTTATGTTATAAGATTTGGCAAATTCTCTAACTTAGTGTGACATGAAAGAGGAGCCTTGATCTGTAGTCAATGTTTGAGGAATGCCGAATCTATGAATAATGTGCTCGGTTATGAATTTAATCACCTTCGTATGTGTCATGTTCTTGAGAGGTACTGCTTCAGACCATTTAGTGAAATAATCGGTTGCCACCAATACGAACCGATGCCCCTTTGAGGAAGACAGATGAATTTGTCCAATAAAGTCTAAACCCCATCCTCTGAAAGGCCACGGCTTGATAATGGGATGTAACATAGCAGCAGGAGCCAACTGAATATCACCAAATTTTTGACAAGCTTCACACCCTTTGTAATATCTGAAGCAATCATTAATCATAGTCGGCCAATAAAATCCAGCACGTCGTAGCAACCATTTCATCTTGGGAGCCGATTTATGAGTGCCACAAATACCTTCATGGACCTCCCCCATAGCAACTCTCGCTTGGTCCTCGTCCAAGCACTTTAGAAGAACATCATCAACCGTTCGGCGATAGAGATCATCATCTCTCATTGTATACTTGAAAGCCATCCGCCGAACAGCCCTGTCCACCCTTCTACTAGGATCACACAAATAATCAACAATGGGTTTCCTCCAGTCTTGACTTTCTACTGCATTGAATATTTCATTAATGGCCGAAACGGTGGGCTCCGGTTCGGCCTCCCCTACGTCGGCGAGACTAGACATCGGCTTTTCAGAAATATGAAACATGCCATCATCAACATGGTAGCCGGATGCCTGTTGTGCCAACTCATTTGCTTTCCAATTGTCATGTCTAGATATATGAGCAATGCTAAAACAATCCAAAGTAGAAATTATATCTAGACATTTATTAAGATAAACAATAAGTGATTCGTCCAAACACTGAAAGACTTTGGATATTTGCTGCACCACTAGTAACGAATCACCATAAGCCTCAATATGTGTAACACCTATAGCAAGCAACATCTCTAAATCGAATAACAATGCTTCATATTCGGCTTGATTATTTGTGCAAAAATATTCTAAGCGGCATGAGGCTTTAAAAACAGCACCATGAGGAGATATGTAAACAATACCAATGCCTTGGCTATTGCTACAAACTGAACCATCAAAATATAATCTCCACGGTACTAATGAGACAAGGTTTATATCAATGTCGTACTTGTCATAAATCCGATGTTCAACAATAAATTTAGCAACGATTTGGCCTTTCATGGATTTTAGAGATTCATAAGCCAAATCATATTCAATCAAAGCATAAGCCCACTTGCCAATTCTACCACTAAGAATTGGCCTATGCAACATGTATTTAATGACATCGTTTTGACAAGCTACTATACAAGCACTCGGCACTAAATAATGTCTCAATTTTGTGCAAGCATAATATAAGCATAGACATAGTTTCTCAATAAATGTATACCTTGTCTCGGCGCCCAACAAGCGCCTGCTCAAATATGTAATAGCATGCTCTTTTCCCTCAGTTTCTTGAGTCAAAACAACACCAATAACTTCTTCTTCTGCTGCAATGTAAAGCCTGAAGGGTTCCCTATGCTTGGGTGCTTTCATCACCGGAGGAGTGCACAAATTATTCTTGATCATATCAAATGCTTCTTGCAAGGAACTTTTGCATATCTCTCTTGCATCTTGGAGCTTCCACTTTCTGTATGGCCTCTATCTTTTTGGGATCAATCTCTATGCCATCTTCATGGAAAATGAAACCCAAAAACTTACCAGCCGACACACCGAATGCACACTTCAAAGGATTCATCTTCAGTCCATATTTTTCATTCTTTCAAAAGCTAAATGCAAATCGGCCAAGTGAGATTCAAAAGCGTCCGATTTGACAACAATATCATCAATATAGACTTCAAGTATGACACCGAGTAAATCATGAAAAATCAAATTCATAGCCCTTTGATATGTGGCGCCAACATTTTTTAATCTGAATGTCATCACTGTCCACTCGAATAAACCAATAAAACCAGGGCAACGAAAAGCTGTCTTGGACATGTCCTCTTCGGCCATAAAAATTTGATTGTATCCGGCATTACCATCTAGAAAGCTAATAACTTTATGTCCAGAAGCATCATTAATAAGCACATCGGCTATTGGCATGGGATACTCATCTTTGGGTGTAGCCCTATTCAGATCTCTGAAGTCAATGCACACCCTCAACTTGCCGGATCCTTTCTTTTCCACTAGGACAATGTTAGAAATCCACTCGGCATACCTGCAAGGTCTAATAAAATTAGCTTTAAGCAAACGACCGATCTCTTCCTTGATCCAGTCATATGTTTTTGGATTAAACTTTTTGGCCGATTGTTTATATGGTCTAAAACCAGCCTTGATAGGTAACCGATGCTCCACTAGCTCTCGGCTTAAACCTGGCATCTCATGATATTCCCACGCAAAGCAACAGACATATTCTTTCAACAGCTCGATCAACTTAGCTTTATGATCGGCTCTTAAATTTGCATTTACAAATGTCGGCCTAGGAGTTGAACCATCTCCTATATCTATCTCTTCTAATGGATCGGCCCATGTAAAACCTTGTCCTAATTTATCCATATCATCTAACTCTTCTATGGACTCATACATATCGTTCTCATTGGACCGATATTCTACAAGTCGCTTTTGTAACCACTCCGAGTTAGGATCCATTTAAGCATATCATACCTTGGAGCCGATTGCATTCAGTCAGCTTTAAAGAGACGGGCACGAAACCATTCTTGGTTGCACAGAGAAAATCAAACTCTGACAAGTCACGTCCCATCAAGCAAGTAGCATTTGGGTGTTGCCAATCCACTGGCGCCTCGGCCAAAGCAACACAGGCCGAGTTATCCGCATGAATGACTTCCACTTCATCATCAACCCACTGGATCAAAAACTGGTGCATAGTGGACGACACACATTGGTTTGCATGAACCCAATCACGGCCTAGTATGACATTGTAGTTACCTTGCACCTCAGCGACAAAGAATGCAGTAGCCAAAGTTTTACTTCCCACCGTGAGCTCCACATACATCACACCTTTGGCTTCAGTTTTCTCTTTGCCTTCAAATCCATTGAGCACCATGTTGGTCTTTATCAACTCTTCATCATGCAGCCCCAATTTTTTGAAGACCGAATACGGCATAAGATTCAACACATCACCACCATCAACAAGCATCCGAGTGAGAGGTGATCCATTGATATGACCTCTGAGATACAACGGTTTCAGATGCGTTACTGGGTCTTTTGGCTTTTCGAATATTGCATTTTTAGGGCCAAAATCCAGCTGAGCCACCTCCCCTTCCTCATCTACAGCTCGATACTCAGCAGGTAAGTAGTACACCATATTGATATCCATACCTTCATGAACCGGCGTAGACTCATAGTGCAACATATCATCCTCTTCTTCAAGTGCATCCACCGATTCTGAAATTTGTCCAAGTGAAGGAGAAGTAAGAAATGTCGCAGACGATGTAATAGTTGTCGCATCGTCCTCCTTTGGTGGCGCAGGTGCTGCTGTGATAGGTGTAGAAGGGACTGCATCTTGTATTTGTTTAGGCCTCCACACTTGTTTTGTAGGAACCATCGGCCAAGTGTCATTGAACAACTTATCCCTTTGCTTCTCGGCCTCTTGTTTTGTCATCTCTTCACTCCTTAACCTCTGTAGTTTCCTCTTTTGTGTTTTTTCAACCCTGGAGGACACCACATTGGCTGAGTGTATTTTGGAATTCTCATCTTTACTTGGCTGGTGTTTCCTTCAAGGTCATTAGCCGAGTGCTTTGGTGCGATAGCAAGTATGAGCTCAGTCGGATTGCTATGCATAATCGGCTGTTGTATGGTGAATGTTTCGGTGCCCAAGATGAGTGAGTCGGCATCGGTTTTTTCCTTGCCTTTGCTTGACTCGACCGTTACAGCACTTGGCGACTTAACACGCCATTCTTGCTTGCCGACCCTTTTTTGATTATCTTGCACTGGCCGATCAACACTATTGTTCAAACGGCCTCGTGTGGGATAAGAAAGTCTCTCATGAACGGGCCTCCATTGTTCTGCCCAATCCAGATGAAAAGCATAAGGGGCCATTGGGGGCTGCCACCATCCTCCATTGAAGTCTCCCATGTAATATGGTACATAGGGGAGAGGCGGTGCCCATGGTCCCGGTGCCCACGACCCATATGGCCTTGCATGATGCTGAAATTCTTCCCGAGGAGGTGACCTTGAGCGCTTCAAATTTGGTGGCCGGTTAGAGCTAGAACCGGTTGCATGATTGGCATACTTGGACAGCAACATATCAAAAGTTGGCTTGATTTTCTTGCACTGCACTTTAGCTTCATTCGTCTTCCACTTGCCAACTTCTGGACTTTTGGGCTTGACAAATTTAACACGAGTATTTTCTTGCGCTTGCGGTTGCCCCCCGAGTGTAGGATTCTTGATGGTGATTTTGATTGTCTCCTTGCCACAGGGTTGCTTGTCAAGCACAACATGTCTCCCCAAGACCTTGTCGCCCTCCTTGTCTTTCTGGGCTCACCAACAATGACATTAGCTTTATTAGCAGATTCGGCAACCTCCGGCCGAATGAGTAGCTTCTTTCCCTCCAAATCCATGGTATTCATCGGAAAAGGCTGTTTATCAACTTGCATCTCAGAAAAGTTCAATCGTCCGTCATTAATGGCCGATTGTATCTGCCGTCGAAAAACACTGCAATCGTTAGTAGCATGAGAAAAAGAATTATGATATTTGCAATAAGCGCACCGTTTCAGCTCCTCAAACGGCGGTAAAGTATGAGATATTCTAATAATCTTAGCCTGTAGCAAAGCATCAAATATTTTATCACACTTAGCAATGTTAAAAGTAAACTTCATCTCTTGATCACGATTCTTATGAATCAGTTTCAGATCATTGCAAGTAAAGGGTTTGGCCTTAGATGGCCAAACAAATTCAGTAGAAAAAACATCACCCTCATCGTCCGAGTGATCGCTATCATATTCCACCATATTCATCTTTGGACGATCGGCTTTGTATCTATGCACTTCTCTAAGGTATTTTCTTCGGCTTTCCTGAGCCAAAGCCCTTTGTAAGACTTGGTTGATATTTAAGAACTCATAGCCTTCTAGCTTTTCTCTAATGGGAGTTCTCAAACCACTCAGCACTAGGTCCGCCAAGTCCCTCTCGGTTATCACCAAACTAAAACACCGGTTTTTTGTTTCTCTGAATCTCTTGACGTAATCGGAGACCGATTCATCATGCTTCTGTTTAACCGATGTTAGATGTGACAACTTGAGTTCATTGTCGCCGCTATAAAAGTGATCATGAAACTTTTGCTCTAGCTGCGACCAAACCCGAATGGAACCATGTGGTAAAGAAGAAAACCATGAAAATGTGGTACCGGTTAATGATAGAGGAAATAACCGCACTTTCAACTCATTTAGTGAGCCTGCTTCACCTAATTGTGCCAAGTATTGACTGACATGCCCCCATGTGGTTTTTGTGCCCTCTCCATTGAACTTAACAAAATCTGGAATCTTATATCCCGGAGGGCACTGGATGGCATCAAAGTACTCGGGGTACGGCTTTTGGTAAATCCGATTCCGAGGTAACTCAACTCCAAAATTCTCTCGAAGCATCTTAGCCATATCCTCTCTAAGATTAGCTAGACCATCATCCACAGTGGATGATGCAACTTGTGGCAGCGGCATAGGAGGAGTAGGACTACTAGCAGTAGGTATGAACTATGGCACGTATGCCAAACTATAGTTCGGTAATGGCCGAGTGGTTGTAGCTGTAGGTAGGGTTTGGTTCGGCATTGCCACCGAACCTGGCATGCTCATAATAGGATTAATAGGTGCAGTCACAATCTGATTTTTTGAGTAGGATAATAAGCCATCGGCACGGGAGGCGCCGATGCAATAGGTAAAGCCAGATTAGGGTTTTGCACACTAGCAGCTACACCATCATTACCACTAGACGATTGAGATGTATTCTTATGAGCATTAGTATTTTCTATGAAAGTTTGGTAGACTAGATTGTTACCATCAGCAATACGACTTTCAATCTCAGCCCACTGCTCAGGAGAAAAGGCAGTACTTACAGAGGTTTTAACCTGCTCGGCTTGAAGAGGAGGGAACTTGATTTCTTCAATCAGAGTGATGTTGCCTTCGCGATCCTTCTTGAACTTTGCAAGGAACTCCTGCAAGTCCTTCTCCTCGCGCGCCTTCTTGTACTCCTCATAAACTTGGCGATGATCGGCTGATATCTCATCAAGACTGGGCTTAATGATGTTATCGGCGTCTACCTCAGATGGCTTGGGAATATCAGACATGGTGGATGATGACGACTGATCTTTGTTCCCCAGCGGAGTCGCCAAAAAGTGTGTTGACACACGAACATGTCACGTGTACCCTCGACGCCGGGGGTGATGCACCACAGCTCACGTCGAAGGAGACCCGACCGACAGCGCGATACGCAAGATAGTCGGCGGGCGCTTTTGCAGACCCAAGACCCCACGCACCCGGGAGGGACCCCGTCAGGGATTGCGGCGGCTATGGGCTGCCCTAGGTCGATTCGCTTGCCCCTAGAGCCTCGAGATTCACAACTCTCAAACACGAAGAACAGCGAAGAACGAGAGAGAAAAACAGTGGAGAGATAAAACGTAGATGAAAAAGTAGTATATTGATTTGTTTGATTGTGTGTTGTTCAATCGGCCGTCACCCCCAACATATATAAGAGGCGGCTGGACTTCTCGTACAAGCAAAGGATTCATCTAGGCTTTCCTTACAAGAAAATTACATCAATTCACGACCTAGGGTCCTAGTTCTGGTCCCACTTGGATTCAGCCCGAATCTGATCCAATCTTCTGTCTTGCTCCTTGCGCGGGCCATGGAATCTGCATATGACTTCCGATGGAGACGGTTCAAATATCAATTTTGTACGCTTCGATGAGGCCAACAATCCGTATGTTGATCACTTTTCCAAATAAGGCCATCTTGAATACTCCACGGGGTCATCTTTAATTTCGAGTCGGACTCGGTCATGTAGCTGACTGGACCATCCGACTCTTGTAGCGTCTCTGCAGGTCGTATACTATGTCGGATGATAATGACTCCAAAAGCAAAGTTTACTGTTTCGACGTTACAAATAACTTTCATGTTGAACACTTCTTCATCCGGGTCCAGCTAGACAATCATTTGAGCCCATCTTCAGCTTCTGGTCGGATTGGCCTTGACAGTTTCCACCCAGCAAGCTCCTTCCCGGCAAGCTTTTCAGCCCCGGCAAGGTCTTCGCTCGGCAAGCTTTTCCCCGGCAAGCTTTCCTCCCCGGCAAGGTTTCACACCGGCAAGCTTTCACGCCGGCAAGCCCTCACATCGGCAAGGTTTTACCCCGGCAAGGTTTCATTCAGCCGGCAAAGGCCGAATACTTTCTCACTCAGGGCCAGCCCGCGAAGTGTTGCCTCTAACTTTTGCAAACGAACCCAGATTCGTGACCATGCCAAAATCTGGTGTCAACACTATCCTTGAAGAAACTGAGCATAAGACTCGCAACAAGTCTATCAAATTCCTGAAAGTGAAGTGGTCACATCATTCTGACCGTGAAGCCACCTGGGAACACGAGGACCACCTCCGTTCCGAATATCCGGAGTTTTTCCAGTCCTAGATCTCGAGACGAGATCCTTTCGTAGTGGTGGAGTGTTGTAACGCCCTGTATGTAACTTGCCATAATTGTATTCCAACTCTTGCCATTTTCGGCACTAAGTTATGATATTCCCTCGTGGTTGGGTTTTGTCTTTGTTTTGCATTTTTTCCATGTCATGCATCTCATATCATGTCATCATGTGCATCGCATTTGCATACATGTTCGTCTCATGCATCCGAGCATTTTCCCCGTTGTCCGTTTTGCATTCCGGCACTCCTATGTCCTCCGGCATTCCCCTTTTGCCTCTTTTCATGTGCGGGTGTTAAACTTTCTCGAATTGGACCGAGACTTGCCAAGCGGCCTTGGTTCTCTACCGGTAGACCGCCTGTCAAGTTTCGTGCCATTTGGAGTCCGTTTGATACTCCAACGGTTAACCAAGGAACCATAAAGGCATCGTGTGTGTTGCAGCCCAACACCCCTCCAAAGTGGCCCAAAACCCAGCTAAATCCCCTCCATCCTCTCGGTCGTTCGATCACGATCGCGTGGCCGAAAACCGCACCTCATTTGGACTCTCCTAGCTCCCTCTATCTATAAATAGGTCTCTCCCTCCGAAATTCCCGCAGTCCAAAACCCTAGCCCGCTCCTCCGCGCCGCCAGACAGGTCTGCCACCGGCCGGACGCGTCCGCCGTCGCCCGCGTCCAACCGCAAGCCACCACGTGGCAGCGCAACCACCCGCCACCGCCGGCCCGCCCGAGCCCGGGTCGGGCCCCCAAGCCCGCGCGCGCCGCCCCGCCGCTCCGCGTCTGCCCGCCGCCTCGCGCCGCCAGGGACCTCGCCGCGCCGCCCGCCGAGCCTCGCCGGTGCGCCGCCTCCCGCCGAGCCTTGTCGATGCGCCGCCGCCCGCCGGACCTCGCCGGTGCGCGCGCCGCGCCGCCCGGCTTCTCCGCCTCCGCCCGGCCTCCTCCTCGTCGCCCCCTCGCCGCCACCATCCTCCCACTCCGGCGAGCTACGTCCTCTTCGATGAGAAGCTCCGGCCGCCGCAGCATTCTCCGCTGAACCTCGTTGTCCACGCCGCCCCAAATCTGGATCTGGAAAACTCTAGGGTTGACTTTCATTTTTCTCTAAGTCCCCAGTTTTCCATATTTTTAGGCATGTTCATGGCATCATATCTCATCATCCGTAGCTCTATTTTGCGCCTGTGATATATCAAATTGTTCGTGTGGATGTGCTCTTCATTTCATTCCAATGCACAATGCTTGTTTGAGTCCATCTTGATGCCTAAAATGCTGTTGCAATAGTGCTGTGTAATGTTAGTTTCTATTTCTTAACAGATTATGGACATTTGTCATTTTTGCCATGTTTAATGTGTGCCTCCTATGAACTTGAGCCCTACATGTGTTTTGGGCTATGCCATGCCATCTTTACAGGGGTATATTCCATGTATTTTTGTGATAAATGTGGTGACTAGCACAAGCATGCAAAGTAGCTCTCATGATGTTGCTGATTTCAGGGACTTAGAATTCTTCTAAGAAATTTCCCTGATGTTATTTTTATGCCATGTATTCATGTTGCTACAGAGTGATCCATGCCTCTTTTGAGCATGTTCAGTAAGGATGATTTTGAGATATTGTTATGTTCTATCCATCCATGTCTTTGTTTGCAATTTTGGAGTACCCTAGCATGACTCAATCTTGCTCTACTTTTGCAATAAAATGTTCCTGGCAGATTGGTTACGTGTTAATCAATTTTCCGGAGGTTGTTGTAGTTGATCCGTGCATGCTATGAGATTGTTCTTGCCATGTTTAGCGTCTTGAACATGTCTTCTTGCTGGGTGTATGCTTAGTTTGTCATGAAATGCCTTGTGGTGAGTGCATCGAGCTCGCAAACATGCCTACGTAACTCTGTTTTTGCCATGTCCAGTTTTCTGCTAAGTCCGAATCTGTTAATGAAACTTGCTATGTTTACATGGGTGCCATCATATCTTCTGATCCTTTTTGGCTTACGGTTAGTAAGGGACTTTTGTTATATGCTTTGATTAGTTTCATGACATGCCTTGCTTTTCCATGATATGTTCCTGTAGCATGTTGTTATCTTGCTCTAAACATTGCTACCTGATGTTAAATCCTGACATGTTATTTTCACTAAGTCTGTGAACCTGATATCTTTTGCACTTTTGCCATGCTTGTTTGAACCTGCTATTGTGTGATTTAGCCGTAGCTCAGTGTTCATCTTTTGTCAAGCATCTGGAGTGGATCACTGTCATGTGCTTTGTTGCTATGTTAGACTGCAATAGCTTAGTTTCTTGTTGCATTTTAGATGGCATCGTGCTGTTAATCGCAGACTAGTGCCATTATTGTTTTGCTTGCCATTTGCAAACCGTGCATCCGATTCCGGTGATCTTTATATCGATTTCGACCAAAATCGACTCATCTTTCCAGCGGCGCACTTGGTTTGCCAAGTTGAGGCCTGGTTCAATCTTTTCCTTCTGGAGCACGCATATGCATTGCATATCACATCCCGCATATCATGCCATGTTTTGCATCATGTTGCTTGCGCATTGCACCGTGGTTGATCGTGGTTCCCTTTGCTTGTGTTCTTGCTTTGGGTAGAGCCGGGAGACAAGTACTTGATCGAGGAACCCGTTGAGAACGCTTACGAGGATCAAGCTTACGTCAACTCGGAGAACTTTGCAGGCAAGATGACCATACCATCGAAATCACTTCTATCTTTGCTTGCTAGTTGCTCGCTCTTTTGCTATGCCTATGTCGCGATACCTACCACATGCTTTTCATGCCTCCCATATTTCCATGTCAAACCTCTAACCCACCTTGTCCTAGCAAACCGTTGTTTGGCTATGTTACCACTTTGCTCAGCCCCTCTTATAGCGTTGCTAGTTGCAGGTGAAGATTGGAGTTTGTTCCTTGTTGGAACATGTTTATTGTTGGGATATCATTATTATATCTTGTTTGCTTTAATGCACCTATATACTTGGTAAAGGGTGGAAGGCTCGGCCTTATGCCTGGTGTTTTGTTCCACTCTCGCTGCCCTAGTTTCCGTCATACCGGTGTTATGTTCCTTGATTTTGCGTTCCTTACGCGGTTGGGTTATAATGGGAACCCCTTGACAGTTCACCTTGAATAAAACTCCTCTAGCAAGGCCCAACCTTGGTTTTACCATTTGCCACCTAGCCTTTTTCCCTTGGGTTTCACGGACTCAAGGGTCATCTTTATTTTAAACCCCGGGCTAGTGCTTCTCTAAGTGTTGGTCCAACCTAGAGCATCGTGCGGGGCTGTCCCTTGGCAACTTGGGTTATGTTGGCTCCCGTACGCTTAGCTTATCCGGTGTGCCCTGAGAACGAGATATGTGCAGCTCCTATCGAGATTTGTCGGCACAGCGGGTGGTCTTTCTGGTCTTGTTTTACCATTGTCGAGATGTCTTGTAACCGGGATTCCGAGTCTGATCGGGTCGTCCTAGGAGAATGAATATCCTTCGTTAAACGTGAGAGCTTGTGATGGGCTAAGTTGGAACACCCCTGCAGGGATTTGAACTTTTGAAAGTCGTGCCCGCGGTTATGGGCAGATCGGAATTTGTTAATGTCCGGTTGTAGAAAACATGAAACTTAATTTAATTAAAATGAATCAACAACGTGTGTAGCCGTGATGGTCTCTTTTCGGCGGAGTCCGGGAAGAGAACACGGTCTCAGGTTATGCTTGAACGTAAGTAGTTCTAGGATCACTTCTTGATCATAGATTCTCGACCGTGCTTTGCCTTTCTCTTCTCGCTCTCATTTTGCGTATGTTAGCCACCATATATGCTAGTGCTTGCTGCAGCTCCACCTCACATACCTTTTACCTACCCATAAGCTTAAATAGTCTTGATCGCGAGGGTGTGAGATTGCTGAGTCCCCGTGACTCACAGATTACTTCCAAAACTAGATGCAGGTGCCGATGATACTCTTCCAGGCGATGCGACTGAACTCAAGTGGGAGTTCGACGAGGACTCAGGACGTTACTACGTTTCCTTTCCAGACGATCAGTAGTGGAGCCCAGTTGGGACGATCGGGGATCTTATGCATTTGGGTTTGTCTTTATTTTGGTTCCGTAGTCGAACCTCGTTTGTATCTGGATGATGTAATGCTATATTTATGTTTTATGTGAAGTGGCGATTGTAAGCCAACTCTGTACCTCTTTCTTATTCAATACATGGGATGTGTAAAGATTACCCCTCTTGCGACATGCCTACAATGTGGTTATGCCTCTAAGTCATGCTCCGACACGTGGGAGATATAGCCGCATCGTGGGTGTTACACATTTGTGTTGATCTAAGTCTTCCAGCTGTCAGATATACTTATTGAGTGAGGGTGGTGGCTTGCTGTTAACGGGTTTAGCACGGTCCAGGTGTTGCTGACACATGGTCTAAGTTTCCTACCATGCAGACTGTACAGGACTAGCGGGCTTCTACTGTAGTAAATGTGAAGCAGATGTGGTCCTATGCACTATTCAATACTGATTTCATCCAAGCACTACAAAGTGATATACAGTTGGGGGCTGGGATCCCTATGTAGACCATGGGTTCAGATAATGAGAGCATATGGTCGTACAAGCCATATCGAATTTCCGTCTTGGATGCCCATCATATTAGGACTAAGTTCATAACCAAAGAAAATTACCATGATATTTCGAGAGACTCTCAAAATAATATAAGTGAAGCAAGAGAGTTCAATAATTTCTATAAAATAAAGCCGTCGCCGTGCTCTAAAAAGATATATGTGAAGCACTAGAGCAAAATTTCCTAGCTCAAAAGATATAAGCGAAGCACATAGAGTATTCTAATAAATCACGATTCATCCGTGTCCCGCTCAAAAGGTGTGCACAACAAGGATGATTGTGGCAAACTAAGAAGCAAAGACTCATATCATACAAGATGCTCCAAGCAAAACACATATCATGTGGTGAATAAAAATATAGCCTCAAGTAAATTTACCTATAGACGAAGACGAAAGAGGGGATGCCTTCCGGGGCATCCCCAATATTAGGATCTTGGTTGTCCTTTAATATTACCTTGGGGTGCCTTGGGCATCCCCAAGATTAGGCTATTGCCACTCCTTATTCCATAGCCCATCAAATCTTTACCCAAAACTTGAAAACTTCACAATACTGTAAGTGCATCTAGTGCCACCCCTAGTTGGTTTTGGAGTATTGACGACAAACCTAGTTGTGGTACTAATGTGTTTGTGAGAATTGCATGATAACACAGGTAGAAGTCCCTCATTGATTCGGTTTTCCTACCAGAGATGACCCCTAAAAATGTATGAAGACATTGATGTCAAAGGTGGTTTATGAAGATATTCTCATTGAAGACTATGACAAGAGAAGACATCGCATGAAGCCTATGGAGCTCGAAGACTTAGATCTTTCGTAGTTTTGTTTCTTCTTTGTTGAGTCATAGGAACCACCGTACTATTAAGTGGGGTCCAAGAGAACCAGTCAAAATGACTGAAGTGATGCTTAACCAAAACCTATGTCTTCGAGTGAAGACTATGAGAGCGAATCTTGTCCAGAGTCGGACAAGTCAGCTTTGCTTGTAGCCCAAGTAAAGTTGTTGTGTGTGTTTGAAATCTGACCGTTCGAACATGTGTCAGTTCCTTAGTGACCCAGCGTCATTTCAGACAAATCAGGTCGGGTTGCCTAGTGGCTATAAATAGCCCACCCCCTACAACCATAAACGGTTGGCTGCTCAGAGTTAGAGTACGGCTTTTGTCGTTTGAGAGCAACCCACCTCGAAGCCTTTGAGAGAGAATTCCTTGCAAGGATAAAGCCCTAACCACCCAGAGCCAAAGAGTGTTAGGCATCACTTAAGTCTTCTTGTCTGTGTGATCTGAAGACTTATTACACTTGAGGACTGTGAATCCTCCAGCCGGTTAGGCGTCGCGTTCTGAGCATCCAAGAGACATTGTGGATCGCCAGTGAACGAAGTCTGTGAAGGTTTGGGAGTCTACCTTGAAGACTTACCTGAGTGATTGGGCGAGGTCTGTGTGACCTTAGCGCAAGGGGAATACGGTGAGGACTGGGTGTCCTGAGCTGCGTGTTCAGGACTGGGTGTCCGGGACTGTGTGTCCTTAGGTTTAAATACCTAGCCGCCCTAACCAGACGTACAGTTGTCACAGCAACTGTAACTGGTCCAACAAATCATTGTCTTCAACGAGTCACTGGTTTCATCCTTCCCTTCCCTTTACTTACTGTTGGTCCTTGTGAAGTCATTGTATGATTGCACTATCTTCTGTCTTCACTGAGTGACTGCGTGTTCTGTTTGGCTTCATAATATCTTCCTACCTGATCCTTACTACATTGCTGCTACTAGTCATTATGCTTTCACTTCATTGAATACTTGACTATGGTTTGCCTAGTGTAGTCTACCTTCCGCTGCATGGTAAAAAGTTTATTTCCATCATTTGTCTTCGAAACTTCCACGTTTTGAAGACTTTCATAAAAATCGCCTATTCACCCCCTCCTCTAGTCGATATAACGCACTTTCAATTGGTATCAGAGCAAGGTACTCCCCTGTTCTGTGTGATTCAGTTTAACCACCTGAAGTTTTAGCTATGTCGACTGTAGGGATAATTAAAGTCTCTGCTGCGTGCCCCATCTTCGATGGAACTGAATATCCCTACTGGAAGAATAAGATGCGCATGCATCTTGAAGCCATTGACGTCGACCTATGGTATGTCGTCAAGAACGGCGTTCCCAAGGCTGGAGAAGGTGTCACTGCTGCTGATGTCAAGAAGTTCATTCAACTGGACTCTACTACCAACAATATCATCTGTGGTCATCTGACCAAAGGACAGTATGGCCGCGTGAGTGCTTTGGAAACATCTAAGCTAGTCTGGGACTGGCTCTCCAAGGTCAACGAAGGCGTCTCAACCCAGAGAGTTCAGAGAATCATTGTCCTTCGCAACCTCTTCAACCGCTTCAAGCGAAATGACAATGAGAATGTCCAGCTCACATTTGATCGACTCACTGACATCACAAATGAGCTTCAAGCCCTCGGCGCTACTAAGATCACCAAGCATGAAGTCGTCAAGACACTACTGAGATCACTTGACAGTTCGTTTGACACCCTAGCCCTGATGATTCAAGAACGTTCTGATTTCAAGACACTCGATCCGTCTGACATACTTGAGAGGCTCAACACACATGAGTTTCAGCTTTCTGAGAAAAGAGATATCTACAGTCCAAACTAAGGGCGAACTCCTACCTTGAAGGCAAAAGTTGTCTCCTCATCTGAAGAAGAATCTGACAGCAGTTCTGATGATCCTGAAGACATTGGAAAGGAACTTGCTATGCTTGTGAAGAAGTTCCAAAAATTCACCAAGAAGAAAGGTTTCAGAAAGTCTTCACGATCAAGCTCTAGGAATGATGAAGCTTCTGCTCATGACTACAAGAAGAAAACAAGTCACAAGTGCAAGAAACCTGGCCACTTCATCTCTGAGTGTCCGCAGTGGGACAATGAGAACAAAAAGAAGAAGAAGAGCAAGGAATATGAGTCTGATGACAAGAAGAAGAAGAAATACTCAAAGTCTTCTTCCAAGTCTTCCTCAAAGTCTTCATCACACAAGAAGATTTCATCTGGCAAGGCACATGCGTTTGTTGTCAAGGAAATGGATTCAGAGGAGGAGTCCGCTTCTGAGGAGGCGGAGGTGGAGTCTGAGGAGGAGTCCGATTCTGGCGTTGCAAGTCTGGCTACAGCGTACGTTGCCAAGTCCATCTTCAACACTGAAGACAATGACTTCATCACCGACACTGATGCAAATGACAAGGACTACTCCGCTCCTACCTACTGCTTCATGGCATGTGGTGCCAAGTTAAACACATGCACTACTCACTGTCAAACATCTAGTGAAGATGACTCTGATTGTGGTTCAAAACCCAGCTACAAAACACTTGCTAAAATTGCAACTGAACAACAGAAAACTATGGAACATATTCAAAAACTGTTAGACAAAAGCGATGATCTGTTAGACGCTGAAATGACTCGATCTGAGTCCTTAATTGAAGACATAAAAAATCTTCACGTTAAGTATGAGGAACTTGAAAGTCATCATGAAACGATCTCAACAACTCATGAAAAGCTTTCCTATGATTATCTTCAAAGGAAGCAAGATCTTGAGAAATTGAGAGCGTCTCATGAAGATCTTCAAAAGGAAAACGAGTCACTTCGCGCCGAACAGATCAGTTCCGCTCAGGAAGGATTTGAACCACCATGTCTTAAATGCAATGAGCGTGATAATGCTACTTCTATTGCTGAATGTTCTACTGCTGCTACTGTTGCAGTATCTTCAATTGTTGATGTGGGAACCAACCCCTATACTGAGGATACCTCTGCTATTGCTGATGAGAATGCTAGGTTGAAGACATTGCTTGAAACATGGATGTACAAAAGTCTTAAAGGGCATCAGACACTATGTGATGTCCTCAAAAGGAAGATCCTGAACCGAAACCCGAGGAAAGAGGGTGTTTGGTTCGTAAGGATAATGAATGCTGATGGCTCTTACTGGAAACCTGAGAAGTACCCCAAAACCACATGGGTTGCTGCAAAGGAACCTTCAGTAGATCCATCCAATCTATCTGGCTTCACTTGTGCTAACCCCATTGTCATTGATGAATCCTTTGATGCAAACTATAAACTGTTTAAGAATCAGAATGGTGAAGTGTTTGCCAGGTACATTGGTACTAACTGCAGGAATGGACCGCCTATGAAGAAGATCTGGGTGCCGAAAAAGTGTTTGGAAAATCTTCCTGTGAATGTCATCATGACACCACAGGTGAAGAAGACAAACCCCAGACCACAGGCTTCATACGGTCCAAAGGCTTCATACAGACAGAGGACTCACCTGAGTCGCACTAACGCAAATGTTTTGCAGGGAAACCATACTCAGGCCTATGAATATGAGCGCGGTTCATCGAACCGCCATGTTCATAAGACCAAGAACTATTCTGCTTATTCTTATGAGTACTATTGTCCGCCTGCGACTTTTTTCTAGGGCTCCAAAGCCAAAGTTCTCAGACGCTGCACTTAGACTTATTGCTTCTAAGCCACCCTTGAAGATGTGGGTGGCTAAGAAAGCTTAACTCTCTTTTGCAGGGAAGGGTCTCCAGCAGAAAACCAAAATCGTCTGACGCTATTGCTGGGGACCTTAAACATCTTGTAGGGCGCAAGATCAAATGCCCGAATGGTCTTATTATGTACTTCGTTCCTGAATCGCTTGCTACTCTCCCTATCAGTCCTAATCTGGATCTAAGCTTTCATAACCCACTGGTTCGTCAAATGTTTTTGCTTCACAATTCTCTTCATGAAGCCTATCCCCCTAACTGCACTGTAGGGTACGACACCAGCGTCTTCAGAATGGATTATTGATAGTGGGTGTACCACTCACATGACTGGCAAAAGAAGCCTTCTTATGGACTCAACCTTACGTCCATCCGACAAGAGTCACATCACATTTGCTGACACTGGTAAAAGTAATGTATTGGGTCTAGGTAGAGTTGCAATCTCAAAGGATCAACACATGGATAAAGTCATGCTTGTTGAATCCCTTGGCTTCAACTTAATGTCTGTCTCAATGCTTTGCGATTTGAACATGATCATAATGTTTGGAAAATATCGCTGCCTTGTTCTAATGGAATCTGACAAGTCTCTAGTGTTTGAAGGGTATCGGAAAGATGATTTGTACGTGGTAGATTTCTCGGCAGGACCACAGCTTGCCGTATGTCTTCTAGCAAAAGCTTCAGAATGCTGGCTCTGGCATTGGAGGCTAGGGCATGCTGGCATGAGGAACCTCCACACCCTTGCAAAGAAGAAGCATGTCATAGGCATCGAGGGCGTCAAGTTCAAGAAAGATCACTTATGCAGTGCCTGTGAAGCAGGAAAGATGACGAGGGCTAAACATCCCTCGAAGACAATCATGACAACAGCTCGACCCTTTGAACTGCTCCACATGGATCTTTTCGGTCCCACTCATTACTCAACTCTTACTACTACCGCTTGTCTCTATGGCTTTGTCATTGTTGATGATTATTCTAGATATACTTGGGTGCACATAATCCTCTACAAGACTGAAGTGCAGGATGTCTTCAGACGCTTCGCCAATTGAGCAATGAACAACTATGGCGCCAAGATAAAGCACATCAGAAGTGACAATGGCACTGAATTCAAGAACACTGGCCTTGATACATATCTTGATACCTTAGGCATCACACATGAATTCTCAACCCCGTACACGCCACAGCAGAATGGCGTCATCGAACACAAGAACAGAACACTCATTGATATGGCCCGAACGATGCTAGATGAATACAAGACTCCAAGAAAATTCTGGCCTGAAGCCATTGATACTGCATGCCATACAATCAATCGTGATTATCTTCACAAGCTTCTGAACAAGACATCTTATGAGCTCCTTACTGGCAAGAAGCCAAATGTCAGTTACTTCAGAGTATTTGGCGCCAGGTGCTGGATCAAGGATCCACATCACACTTCAAAATTTGCACCAAAAGCACATGAGGGTTTTATGCTTGGATATGGAAAGGATTCGCACTCCTACAGAGTCTTCAATCTCTTTCATTATAAAGTGGTTAAAACAGTGGATGTGCGGTTCGATGAGACTAACGGTTCACAAAGAGAGCACCTGCCAAACGTGCTAGATGAAGTTCCATCCAGTGAATCAATCAAACTAATGGGAACTGGAGAAATCATACCCTCTGAAGCTCAACCTAAAGAGGAACTTATCATCTCCGCACCTGATCAACCTGAAGACAATGCTCAGCCTGAAGACAATCCCTCTAACAATGACAATGATCAGCAAGAGCAAAATCTTTGCCCTGTACATCCTCGTGTTGCCAATGAAGTGCAGATTGAGAGAATAATTGATAGCATCAATGCACCCGGTCCGCTCACTCGTTCAAGGGCAACACAACTAGCAAATTTCTGTGGGCACTTCGCATTCGTTTCAATAACAGAACCCAAGAAAGTTGAAGAAGCCTTCATGGAACCTGAATGGATTCAAGCTATGCAAGAAGAGCTCCAACAGTTTCAGCTGAATAATGTATGCGAACTGGTTAAGCGTCCTGACCCTCGGAAGCACAATATAATAGGCACCAAATGGATATACCGCAACAAGCAAGATGAGCATGGTCAAGTTGTCAGAAACAAAGCTCGTCTCGTTGCTCAAGGATATACTCAAGTGGAAGGAATTGACTTCGATGAAACATTAGCTCCTGTGGCTCGACTTGAAGCCATACGCATACTGCTGGCCTATGCAAATCATCATAACATACTTCTATATCAAATGGATGTGAAGAGCGCCTTTCTCAATGGCAAGATTGAAGAAGAAGTGTATGTTGCACAACCGCCTGGCTTTGAAGATCCAAAACATCCTGACATGGTATACAAGCTCAACAAGGCACTGTATGGCCTCAAACAAGCCCCTCGGGCTTGGTATGACACACTCAAATACTTCCTGAAGAGCAAAGGCTTCATACCTGGTTCCCTCGACCCCACTCTCTTCACGAAGACATATGATAGTGAACTGTTTGTGTGCCAAATATATGTGGATGACATTATCTTCGGCTGCACCAATCAGAAGTACAGTGAAGAGTTTGGATATATGATGCAAGAGCAATATCAGATGTCCATGATGGGAAAGCTGAAGTTCTTCCTCGGTCTTCAAATACGACTTCAACGCAACGGCATCTTCATATCTCAAGAGAAGTATCTCAAAGATTGCCTGAAGAAGTTCGGTATGCAAGACTGCAAAGGCTTCACGACGCCAATGCCAGCCAAACATCATCTGGGTCCTGACGACAATGGTAAAGAGTTCGATCAAAAGGTATACCGCTCCATGATTGGTTCTTTACTTTATCTATGTGCATCTAGGCCAGATATTATGCTTAGTGTTTGCATGTGTGCTCGATTCCAAGCGGCACCAAAGGAGTCGCATCACTTAACTGTGAAGCGAATTCTTTGATATTTGGCTCACACCCCAACTCTAGGATTATGGTATCCAAAGGGCTCAGAGTTTTTTCTGGTTGGATTCTCGGATGCTGATTATGCTGGTGACAAGGTTGATCGCAAGTCTACATCAGGCACATGTCATTTTCTGGGACGATCACTTGTATGTTGGTCTTCAAAGAAGCAGAACAGTGTATCTCTCTCCACTGCTGAATCTGAATACATTGCTGCTGGATCTTGCTGCGCTCAGCTTCTGTGGATGAAGCAAACACTCAAAGACTATGGCATTCATCTAAAGCAAGTGCCACTCTACTGCGACAACGAAAGCGCCATCAAGATTGCCAACAACCCAGTTCAGCACTCGAAGACAAAGCACATTGAAATTCGTCATCAATTTCTCAGAGATCATGTTGTGAAGGAAGATATTGATATCATACACGTCAACACTGAAGAGCAATTGGCAGATATATTCACCAAGCCCTTGGATCAGAAGAGATTTTGCAAGTTACGGTGTGAGCTAAATATGTTGGAATCCTCAAATGTCCTATGATCAGGCACACATCCTAACACTTATGCATATTGATGACTTAGATGTGCAACACAAGAAGTAAAGTATATCTTCAATCAATGAAGACATACACTCTAAGTGTGAATACATTATGTGGAATTTGACTTTGGAGTGCCACGATAATTGTGCGCCGTGTCTGGGTCTAATACTTCCTATACGGTGGGTAACGCCACCACCAAAGGTTCTGTTTGAAGTGTTTCACTCATGGCGTTACATTTGCTATGTCTTCACATTTGGTTTGGCTTCAATCTCAACATGTCTTCATGATTATCTTCGCTATGTTGATTATATATATATATATATACACTAGTGTTCTGTCCTCTATAGCATTCACTTATAGCTATGTCTTCTTTGTTGAATCTTTTGAACTAAGTGAATGTGATTGGACCCTAACCTCTCTATGCTTTCTATCTCAAACTCTATCTCTCCAAATCATATGCATTCTATTGAAACTGTCGAATGTCTTCTCTGCGTCCTTGTCAGCGGAAGATACAGAGACAAACATTAAGTCCGTTTTCAATGCTCATTCCTTCACCTGAAACCCGGAGAAGTGGGAACGACCACCCGACAATCCAGGCGTGCGTGGGACGTGGAACAACCCCCGATATGCTGCATGATGGCCACGTGTTCCTCAGATGTGAATCGCCAGGGGAACCTGTGTAATAACACTAAGCCGCCCCTGTCCCTATAAATATACGCCTCACCACAGTCATTATCTCTTCTTCCACTCTCGCACGAACCCTAGCGCCACCGCTAGCCCTCGACGACGCCGGCGACGAAGCGCTTAGCTGCCGCAACCTCTACGACGCCGTCTTCACGCCGACCGCGGACATCGTCTTCTCCGCCGTCGTCGTAGGTGTCCTCCATCGCCAAGTTAGGGCACGGACGATCGAACTGCTCGGCCTCCTCTTCCACTTCGTCTAGCAGTTCTTCGTGTGGTAAATAAAACTTCCTTTTTACGGCCCCTTTGATCCTATAGCTTTGTCACTTTCTACCACAAGCAGTTTCTATTCACACAAGTTGGATCTCTTTCATACTGCATCTCATAATATGCCTAGTATATTCACTTATGCTTCACAAAGTAGTTAGATTCCTCACTTGTACTGATCCATGGATTCGTACAAATCTGGAACCAATTCCTTATCTATGAGTGAATGTCTTCGCACGATGAGGTTAATGTCTTCTAAACTGATTTATCTTCAAAATCTTCTGAGAATGCATATGACCTCTTCCCCTTCCCTCGCACCTTAATGCTGTCACAGGTACATGTCCGTGGGAGAATCCCTTGGTTCTCATAGTCTGCATTCATTTGCAGAATTCTTACAGCATCATATAAATTCTCCCGAAGCCAGTTCCTGTTTGTCCAGCAAGCAAAAGCTTTTGAAGCCTTTGAACGTCTTGAAGCCATTCAGTTTAAAGTTCATGGCTTCAGAGAAATCTGCAAGGAAGGGAGGAAGACAGCGTCGTGGGGGAACATCAAGAGATTTTCCTGATGACCTCTCAGAGCTTTACAAGACCAATCCTGAAGAGGATTATAATCAGCGCAAGACCCGAATCCAGTGGATTCGAAGATATTGGGCAGAACAGTGGTACAAATACAGATTCGTGACCAAGGAATATGCTGAGAAGAGTGCTATCAAAAGTCCTTGGGGTGATATTCTCTTCTGAGGCCTTCCACCCAAGAACAGAGCTGAAGCTATTGCTCGGGGTTTCTATCCGTGTATGGTCCGTGGACCTCAGCCTGAAGATGCCGACCCATCATCATTGCTATGGTGTCGTGACGACAATCTCTTCAAGCGCAACTTCCAGCACGCAAAGGCATCGTCCAAGGAAAACAAGAAGTCATTGGGACTCGACTTCAACCCTAGTCCTTCTGCTCCCCGGGCTGACGGCACATGCGATGCAGAACCCAATGTCATCGGTCCTTTCTACAACCTTGATGGCCTCATCACTCACATCTCATTTCAAGGTGCCAAAGTGGATCATTCTGATGATGATGCTAACACTGATGAAGCCCCAGCTCCTACTCCAAAGCTGCATAAGGCAAAGAAGGCTAAAGCTTCAAAGCCTGCCTCTGCACCAAAAATCTCACGGGCAAAGCCACTGGCTACTGCACCTCCTGAAGACAGTGTGCAGTCTGAAGATCTGTCACGCATCTCCAAGCCCCAGAAAGGCAAGATGCCTCTGCCACACACCAGCCAAGAACTGACTGCTGCTGCTATTCTGCGCAATGATGCCATTAATCTGTCCAGTGATGAAGACCTTGCAGATGACGCTCTTGAGTCATCCACGACTTGACGCAAAGAAGAAGCAGAAATCTTCAACAATTTGCCTCTCTTTGACGTGGCAATCATCCACGACTTCATCGATGAGTGGTTTGAAACGCCCAACCTCAGGTTTGAAGACCTGCAACTTCCCATTGGTCTCAGTGTCGCCTTTCATGGTGCCATTGCTTCAGAGCTAGCTCTAGCTCAGCGCATCGTCGAACTGAAGCAGAAGATTGACTTTGAAAAAGCTCAGTTCAAGAAGCATATGGCCCAGCTCAGTGTGCAAGAGGTCAAGAACTTCAAGATCATGCTGCACGAGCTTAAAGAAGCCTTTCTCAAGAAGCGTGAAGAAGCTCAAGGTTCTCGTGAACGCATGAAGAGCCTGGCTGACAAGTGTGTGCAAGCCTACAATGAGGCTGAGAAGCGCAAGGCCCTTGGGCGTCCTGGCATCGACCCCAGGATGGCTGCCAAGAAGAAGAAGAAGCCCGCTGTGGCCGAAACCGACGCACCAAGGCAGGAAGCAGATCCCATTGTCTTCCCAACTAGGATGACTGGCTCGAAGCCAAAGGCCCGGTCCACCACTTCAGAGCTGAAGAAGATGAGGACTGCTGAGGCTGAAGCTAGAAAGAGGAAACATCCTGAAGCCTCTGCTACTGCTCCCTCCAAGAAGAAGCGAAAGACCAAGAAGGAACGGGCTGCTCCCACAGAGCCCTTGATTGTTGAACCCATCTCCATGGTTCGCCCTGACGCTGAACCTCAGGAGCGACAACTGACTGTCCATGAGCCTGCTTTCACAGAGGCTCATGAAGCTGAAGACTTTCCAGCAGCTGATCCCATCGCTGCTGAAGACATTGGTCACCATGACCATGTTGAAGATGATGCAGTTCTTCCTCAGCTCGAGCACCAACAGGTATCATCGCCTGTGCTAACGCACAGCAAACTCATCAGCATTGGTCGTCCTCTGACGCCAATTGCTCAGGATGCATCATGGGCTGATCGCCCACAAGCACAAGAGGAAGATGACTTTGAGGCCCAGCCAACTCCAACTCCAACTCCACAGGCGTCGCCAGCGTTACGCAGGCTTCACAAAGGACCAAGGCCTCCAGTCTCTGAGTCTGAAGCTAAAGCTGCTGAAGACATTCTGGCTGCATCAGCCGATGAAGAAGAAACCCCAAGCGCTGCTACACCCCCATCTCACCAAGAAGCTATTCTCGAGGAGAACGTGACTGTGACCGACCCTCCAGCTCATCAAGTGGAGGTTGAGAATTTTGAGGCTGCCACCGACGCCACTGACGCTGTCATGGCTGAAGCCAATGTGGAGCCTTCACCAATCCAAGCACCAGAAGTCAGTGAAGCCAATGATGCTACTGCTTCTGTTCCTGCGCCTGCTGCTGGTCCTCAGTTTGACTACCATGTTGAGCACAGGCCTCAGGTACAGAAGCCAATCCCCAGATTGCCCAGGTTTCCAGGTCCTGCATCAGCACCTGGATCCTTCAATGTTAATGGCTTCAAAGCAGACAACACTTTCTTCAATAGCTCCAGGAACCCCTACTCAAGGGAAAGAATATCATCTGATCAGTTCTGGAGCTATCCGCAGTGAAGCTATTACTCCTGCATTCTATACAATCAAGGTCGCATCTTCCCACATAAGCGTCTTGACATTGAAGCAATAGCTGGTCTGCCCTGTCTAGAAGAAGCTCTGGATTGCTTCAAAGAGGTTGGATTGCTGCTGTTTGTCACCGACCAAGAGCACTGGAATGAAGAGTTGCTGCTTCAATTCTATGCCACACTTCACATCCATGGATACAACAGAGATCCGAAGACTTGGGTCCTGGAGTGGATGACAGGAAATGTTCATCATGAAGCCAAAGCCTTTGATATCATTGAGCTCACTGGTCTCCCCACTCCTGGCGATCTCTACGAACCTGGCTGTCAGCTTCACAATGAAGCTGTCGAGAGCATCTTTCAGAAGACTGAACCAAACATGAGTCAGATGCTCAGTACGATGAAGCCATTGCCCCAAGATGCTGCATATCCCAAGGAGTTCTTCGTTGAAGACCTTGAGTATCTGCCAAGGACTATTTATCACATCATCAGGCGAACTCTCTGGCCCATCAAAGGACATTCTCCACATGCCAAGCTGGAAGGTGCAATGAAGACTTTGGTCTTCTATATTCTTCATGGCAAATGCTTCAATGCACAAGACTTCTTCATCCGCCAACTTGCTGCATCAGGCTCTGATCTTTTTGGCTTGAAGTTCTACGCTCCCTGGATAATGCGTCTGATTAAACTCCACTCCGCTATCTCATATCAGCCATCTGCTCGCAATCATCGGATCTTTCTGCCTGATGTGGATATGTCTGTTGAAGCCATTTATCCTGAGCCTGCCAAGGAACCTCTAAGTCTTCAGAATGCGGAGCATCAAAGTTTTTCTCAGAACATTGAAGGAGTTGAAGCAGTAACTCGTGTGTATCCTTTGGCGGGAACTACACGTGCACCACATCCTGCTCTTACTGATGCCACCGATAGCACAATTGCCCAACGACCCAAGAAGCGCACTCATATTCTCAACGACCGAGAGCTTCTGGTGGCTCTTCATCAGAAATAGGATAGGCATCATGACTGGTTGAAGTGCCAAATGCAAAGCCTCTTGGTGGATGTTAACCGCATTCGCAATCTTGCCACCAAGAATGCCTTTGTCGCACATGAAACCTCTCGACGCACATGGAAAGGGCTGACGCTTATGTGCTCTGAAGATGATCTTCAAGAGGATGGCTTCTATGAACGCTTCAAGTTTGACTCCACACCTCCTCGAAGGGCAGTGTTGCGATGAACTCCATCTCTTGAAGACTCTGAGTTCTCTTCCTCTGCTACAACTGTGAATGCCAGAGTGATCGAGGATGAAGACGATGCTACTTCACCGCCACCTCCTTCAGCATGCTTCGACACTGCTCCAAGTTCTTATGCACCGCCGTACACCACCGACGACCCTGCTGCTTCACCTACTCTTCATGGGAACGAGTAGATGCTCTATGTCTTCAAACCTTTTTGGTCCTTACTGACAAAAGGGGGAGAAGCGTATGAGTTTGATAGTCTTCAAACGGGTCCATATGGGCGGTTGCTTTATATTTTGCTTCGTGTTTACAACTCTCGTTTTGATACATTTGGTTCTTTGAGTTGTAACACTTAAACTCGATGGTCGTCTGCTACTTATTTTCCACTTTGTGATGCGATGATAAATTCCGCATGTGCGACGATAAATTCCACACTTAGATCATTTTGCAGACGTCCATTTTCCATTATGCATGTCATTATCTTCACATACCTTCACATGCATAGTGGATTGTCATCATAAGTTGAAGAGGATCTCCACAAGCACAACCTGCCATGTGCATTTGCATTCCAAAAGAAAATTACTTATATGCACATCTTCAGGGGGAGCCCTCACAGCTTATAAAGACAATTCCCTATCCTCTTACAATTTCACATATTATATTCCCTATTGAAAACTTCAACTAGTTTGTCATCAATCACCAAAAAGGGGGAGATTGTAAGTGCATCTAGTGCCACCCCTAGTTGGTTTTGGAGTATTGACGACAAACCTAGTTGAGGGACTAATGTGTTTGTGAGAATTGCAGGATAACACAGGTAGAAGTCCCTCATTGATTCGGTTTTCCTACCAGAGATGACCCCTAAAAATGTATGAAGACATTGATGTCAAAGTTGGTTTATGAAGATATTCTCATTGAAGACTATGACAAGAGAAGACATCGCATGAAGCCTATGGAGCTCGAAGACTTAGATCTTTCGTGGTTCTGTTTCTTCTTTGTTGAGTCATAGGAACCACCGCACTGTTAAGTGGGGTCCAAGAGAACTAGTCAGAATGACTGAAGTGATGCTTAACCAAAACCTGTTTCTTCGAGTGAAGACTATGAGAGCGAATCTTGTCCAGAGTCGGACAAGTCAGCTTTGCTTGTAGCCCAAGTAAAGTTGTCGTGTGTGTTTGAAATCTGACCGTTGGAACACGTGTCAGTTCCTTAGTGACCCAGGGTCATTTCGGACAAATCAGGTCGGGTTGCCTAGTGGCTATAAATAGCCCACCCCCTACAACCATAAACGGTTGGCTGCTCAGAGTTAGAGTACGGCTTTTGTCATTTGAGAGCAACCCACCTCGAAGCCTTTGAGAGAGAATTCCTTGCGAGGATAAATCCCTAACCACCCAGAGCCAAAGAATGTTAGGCATCACTTAAGTCTTCTTGTCTGTGTGATCTGAAGACTTATTACACTTGAGGACTGTGAATCCTCCAGCCGGTTAGGCGTCGCGTTCTGAGCATCCAAGAGACATTGTGGATCACCGGTGAACGAAGTCTATGAAGGTTTGGGAGTCTACCTTGAAGACTTACCAGAGTGATTGGGCAAGGTCTATGTGACCTTAGCTCAAGGGGAATACGATGAGGACTGGGTGTCCTGAGCTGCGTGTTCAGGACTGGGTGTCCGGGACTGTGTGTCCTCAGGTTTAAATACCTAGCCGCCCTAACCAGACGTACAGTTGCCACAGCAACTAGAACTGGTCCAACAAATCATTGTCTTCAACGAGTCACTGGTTTCATCCTTCCCTTCCCTTTACTTACTGTTGGTCCTTATGAAGTCATTGTATGATTGCACTATCTTCTGTCTTCACTGAGTGACTGCGTGTTCTGTTTGGCTTCATAATATCTTCCTACCTGATCCTTACTACATTGCTGCTATTAGTCATTGTGCTTTCACTTCATTGAATACTTGACTATGGTTTGCCTAGTGTAGTCTACCTTCCGCTGCATGGTAATAGGTTTATTTCTATCGTTTGTCTTCGAAACATCCACGTTTTGAATACTTTCATAAAAATCGTCTATTCACCCCCTCTAGTCGATATAACGCACTTTCAAATACAATACTCAATAGAAAACTCATGAGATCCGTTAGTATAAGAAAATAAATCACCACTTTTGGTACTGTTGTGAACTCATTTTTTATTTATATTGGTGTTACTAGCAAAAGTGCATGTGCGTTGCAATGGGAGAAACAAATTATCACCCCTAGCACCCCCATCCATGTTGCCTCTTCTTTTCTTTGTCATCATTGTGGGTCACGATGCCCACTACACGCCGAACGTTCCACCTAAACTTGGAACCAATAAAGAATTTCATTGCCTGCATGGATAGATAAGTGAACGGTCGCGTTTGAGATCCCGGTCAAATCTACATAATCGAATTCTTGAGCCTTGTGTTTGTGTGATCCAGATTTTACATCGTGGTAGTTTAGTACTAGTCCATGAAGGACACAAACAGCCACCAAATTCAACTTTAGTTGAAAACGATCAACACCTTTTTTGCGGATAACACGATCAGCACCAAAAACTATGGATGTTGCGAGTTTGATTCGCAAAAAACTATTTTTGCCTCATCTCCTAAACGAGGTGGTGGGTTCGATTTGTTGGGCTGGGTCGCATGGACAGGTTGGGATGGCACTATTTTTTTATTGGTGGAATGTTGCGCTGGTGAACGGGGTAGGGGCCAAGTGTCCCAGGACAAACGACTGGGAATAGCCTAGCTCAGTATGAAGAAATGCTATGGACATATGAAATGGGAGGACCAATAATATTATACCTCCATTTATGTAAAAAATAGTATATATGCCCGTGAGTTGCAATGTTAGAAACAATTGACATAAATTTAGTGAGGACTGTATGCGCAAACATAATGTTCAATGTGTTAAAAATTTGGTGCAATCTTAGTAAGGATTATAAGTGCAAGAAAAAATGTCAGGTTGTCTGTTGCAACGAAAGAAAAAAATGTCTTGAATTAGTGAGGATCATGTAGGAAAAGAATGGCACTTCATATTTATTCGTAAGATTAGATATGAATGAGGGCCCATGTCCATCAAAAATTCTGTAATTATCGTATATTTACTTCCCCTCTCTTTCCTTTCTCCTTCCTTCTTTATTTCTCATGCAATTAGTGTCTATTTTATTTCTTTTTCTTTCCTTATATCATCCATGTGACGAATACCATTTGTCGGCCTATTAATTACTCTTGCGATTAGTATGGCATCCACAAAAATTACCGTCTATTGCCTTCCTTTCTCTTTCCTTTCTCCTTCCTTCTTTATGTGTCATGCAATGTCTATATGCCCATGAGTTACAATGGTAGAAACAATTGACATAAATTTAGTGATGACTGTATGCGCAAACATAATGTTCAATGTGTTATAAACTTGGTGCAAGCTTAGTAAGGATAATAAGTGCAAGGAAAAAATGACAGGTTGTCTGTTGCAATGAAAGAAAAAATGTCTTGAATTAGTGAGGATCATGTAGGAAAAGAATGGCACTTCATATTTATTCGTAAGATAAGGTATGAATGAGGGCCCACGTCCTTTAAAAAATCTGTAATTATCGTTCCTTCTTTTTCCTTTCTCCTTCCTTCTTTATTTCTCATGCAATTAGTGTCTATTTTATTTCTTTTTATTTCCTTGTATCATCCATGTGACGAATCCCATTTGTCGGCTTATTAATTACATCTGCAATTAATTTGGCGTCCACAATAATCTCTTTCCTTTCTCCTTCCTTCTTTATTTCCTTTCTTTCTGGCTTCACATAATTGAAGTCTATTTCCTTCCCCTCTTTCCTTTGTCCTTGCCTTTTTATTTCTCATATGCAATGTCTATTTCCTTCCTCTCTCTCCTATTGCTCTACTCCTCATTTGTTCCGTTAAGGAAAAATCTTATTCATGCCATATTCTTTGCTTAATTTCTGAAGCAGCTCCTTGATGCTTGACAACCTAAGGACGTATATAAACTAGTAAAAAATTATGTAGAATAGCAAGGTCGGACTATTTATGAAAAACAACCTCAGCCTGCTCCCCTTGTCCGTCCACTAGGCCGCATCAGTCCGCCTGGCCCAGCGCGCCCGTGCTCATTGCCTCAGCCCGTCTACGCCTCATCTTATATTCTTGAAAGGCCAGACGACTACATTAGCGCACTCATGGGCCTAGCCGGATTGGTCTGCTATGTTGTCGTACACCCGGTAGAGCAGGGATCAAATCCCAGCGCCCACCACTTTTTTCCCTTTTTAAATTTAATTCAAACTGAAAGCGTAAAATCATGGGAAGAAGCGTATTGTGACGATGAACCCGATAAAGTCAATCCGTGCTTTATTATTAATTAGGGAAAGATATCAAATTTATTCGAACTTCTCCATGGTTCATACCCCCCAATACTACCCATTAATTCATCAAAATAAGCAAACAACACATAGAAAACAGAATCTGTCAAAAACGAAAAGTCTGTAGCAATCTGTAAATCTCGAATTAGGACAACATAGGCAATTTGCATATTAATATTCCTCAAAAAGAATAAGTATTTTATCACGCTTCTGTTAAAAACGAAAATTATTTTACTGGACGCAAAAGTTTTTGTTTTTCAGCAAGATCAAATCAACTATCACCGTAAGCCATCCCAATGGTCTTACTTGTCACAAACACTAATTAAAACATAAAAACATATCTAACGAGAGGCAAGATGAAAAATTTATTGAAAAACAAAACCAAAAAAGCAAGAACAAAAATAAAATTGGGTTGCCTCCCAACAAGCACAATTGTTTAACGCCCCTAGCTAGGCATAATGCAATAGATCTAGGTATTGTTATCTTTGGTATGCAACTCTTAAGTAGCTCTCAAATAGATTCATATGGAAACTTAATTTTCTTTCTAGAAAAGTGTTCCATTCCCTTCCTTAATGGGAATTGAAATCTAATCTTTCCTTATTTCATATCAATAATTGCACCAATCGTTCTAAGGAAAGGTCTACCAACAATAATAGGATGATGACCCACAAGTATAGGGGATCTATCGTAGTACTTTAAATAAGTAAGAGTGTCGAACCTAACGAGGAGCAGAAGGAAATGACATGCAGTTTTCAGCAAGGTATTCTCTGCAAGCACTGAAATTATCGGTGACAGATAGTTGTATGATGAGATAATTCATAACGGGGAACAAGTAAAAAGAGTAAATAAGGTGCAGCAAGGTGGCCCAATCCTTTTTGTACCAAAGGACAATCCTGCATGAACTCTTACATAAAGCAAAGCGCTCCCGAGGACACATGGGAATTACTGTCAAGCTAGTTTTCATCATGCTCATATGATTCGCATTCGTTACTTTGATAATTTGATATGTGGTTGGACCGGTGCTTGTGTAACGCCCTCGATGTGGCTATATCTCCCACGTGTCGAAGCACGACTTAGAGGCATAACTGCATTGAAAGCAATGTCGCAAGTGAGGTAATCTTCACACAACCCATGTAATACATAAGGGAAAGAGATACATAGTTGGCTTACAATCGCCACTTCACACAATACATGAATAAAGCATTACATCATCCAAATACAATAAAGGCCCGACTACGGAGCCAAAATAAAAGAAGACTACCACAAATTCTACACAGATCCCCGATCGTCCCGACTGGGCTCCACTATTGATCAACTAGAATGAAACAACACAAAGGACAAGATCTTCATCGAGCTCCTCCTTGAGCTTGGTTGCGTCACCTGCACGGTTCAACGGCACCTGCAAACTGGTTTTGGAAGTATCTGTGAGTCACGGGGACTCAACAATCTCACACCCTTGCGATCAAGACTATTTAAGCTTATGGGTAAGGTAAAGGTATGAGGTGGAGCTACAGCAAGCGACTAGCATATATGGTGGCTAACCTATTCGCAAAAGAGAGCGAGAAGCGAAGGCAAAAGCACGGTCGGACAACTATGATCAAGAAGTGATCCTAGAACAACCTACGTCAAGCATAACTCCAACACCGTGTTCACTTCCCGGACCCCGCCGAGAAGAGACCATCATGGTTACGCACGCGGTTGATGTATTTTAATTAAGGTCAACTTTAGGTTTTCTACAACCGGACATTAACAAATTCCCATCCGCCCATAACCGCAGGCACGGCTTCTGAAAGTTCATAACCCTGCAGGGGTGTCCCAACTTAGCCCATCACAAGCTCTCATGGTCAACAAAGGATATTCCTTCTAGCGGGAAGACCCGATCAGACTCGGAATCCCGGTTACAAGACATTTCGACAATGGTAAAACAAGACCAGCAAAGCCACCCGAATGTGCCGACAAATCTCGATAGAAGCTGCACATATCTCTTTCTCAGGGCACACCGGATTGTCCAAGGTTCTGGTAGGCCAGCCCAGAGTTGCCCCTGGTGGTCACCCGCAGCTGACAGGTTGGACCAACACTCAGAGGACCACTGGCCCGGGGTTTAATAAAGATGACCCTTGGGCAGGCCTACCCAAGGGAAAGAAAAAGGCTAGGTGGCAAATGGTAAAACCAATGTTGGGCATTGCTGGAGGAGTTTTAAGGCGAACTGTCAAGGGGTTCCCATTATAACCCAACCGCGTAAGGAACGCAAAATCCGGGAACATAACACCGATATGACGGAAACTAGGGCGGCAAGAGTGGAACAAAACACCAGGCATAAGGCCGAGCCTTCCACCCTTTACCAAGTATATAGATGCATTAATTAGATAAGAGATATTGTGATATCCCAACAAGTAAACACGTTCCAACAAGGAACAACATCTCCTGTTCCAACAAGGAACAAACTTCAATCTTCACATGCAACTAACAACGCTATAAGAGGGGCTGAGCAAAGCGGTAACATAGCCAAACAACGGTTTGCTAGGACAAGGTGGGTTAGAGGCTTGGTTCAACAATATGGGAGGCATGATAAGCAAGTGGTAGGTATCGCAACATAGGCATAGCAAAAGAGCGAGCAACTAGCAAGCAAAGATAGAAGTGATTTCGAGGGTATGGTCATCTTGCCTGAAATCCCGCAAGGAAGAAGAACGAGTCCATGAAGAAGACAAACGGACGTAGTCGAACGGGTCCTCTCAAACGCGACGTTATCGGAACTAACCCGAGGAAGCAACACCGGAAAGAAACAAACACCATAGTAAATAACCACCACATAATCATGGAATGATGCACAACCAAGTATGATGAATGTCCGGTTTAAAGAAACATGGCATGGAAAAATGCACAAAACAAACCTACAAATTAAGTGGACCTCAATATGCAACTAGTTGCATATTGATGGAACACCACATGACTTATTTAGTTCTCTCTTGTTTAGGTACTCAACAATATTAAATGTTGGTTAACATGGCAAGAGGTGAAACATAACAAAGACTAAACCACCTAAACAATTTAAATGGGGCCGGATATAATAAACAACAAACCCAGTAAATCCCCATATGCATTTATCAATTTGGTGCAACAATTTTAAACATTTAAATGTTATTATCATGATGCGCATGACATGAGCAAGTTTTATGCAATTTTTCTGAAAAAGTTGATAAGAACATTATGAAGCATTGGCCACTATGGTGGAAAGAAAGGGGTGCCACTGAGACGAAACGGAAATGATGTCGCGGCAACATTCCGATGATCCGGTAGCTCATGGGGATACCGGTGCAAAAGGAAGTGGTTGTGAGTGTGTCATGCAACAAGATGGGGTGCTCCCGGATACCGGGTTCCCACGGGTAGACGACGGTGTCAAACGAGGGAACAACTAACGTTCACGGGCGAATTACAACAACCCACATGCATCTCATACAACTCTTGCACACGGTCCACGGGTGGTCGTCTCGGGGTTATACCTTCGCAGCGTGCATTATCGGAACGGATCGAGTTCGGCGGTAGGGGTACATGTGTCGAAGGGGAAGTAGTTGTTCATGGGGTCGTCGTGGGAAGTAGCGGTTCACGCGACGGTAGTCGAACTTGACGCTCACGTTACACGGGTCTTCGGCGATGGTTGTCGTACATGGTTCGGAGTGGTACTTGCACCTTCAGACTTGACGAATCCGAGGGCTTCGGGGTTCACCGTTGAACTTGACGAAACCCACGGCGACGGAGAGGTACGCGTCGGACGTAGTCGTTCGGGCGGAGAGCGTCGTCGAACTTGGCATTCTTCGGACTTGCTGGCCTCATCGAAATGAAGGGGTACTTGGTACAATCTGCGTAGTCGTGCACTTGTCGTCGAGGGACTTGATGGTCTTGACAAAACGAAGGGATACTCGGCACAACACTGTTCTTCGGAGGTCGACGGTAGTCAAACTTGACGGTTTTTGTTCATGGGTCTTCAGCGTTGGGAGTCGTTTTAGGCGTCGGGTGACGAAGTACTTCGCGTTCTTAGGATTCCGAAGAAGGCGGTAGAGGTACTTGGCGCTCCGGGTCTTGCGGGGTAGTCGAACTTGACGAATCCGAAGGTGTACTTGGCGAACAACGGTCGTCGTGGTACTCGTTGGTCCACGATGTCGCTCTCATAGGTCTTGGCGTTTCGTTCGGTACTCGTTCGGGCATCCGTGTGGTCTTGTCGGTGGTGTACTTGGTGAAATTCCACGGAGACGGTCTTGGCAGGCAACGAGCAGCAACACGGTGCACCGACGCCGCAACGCAGGCGGGTGCTCGAGATGGACTTGGCGCCGGTCGTCGTCCTCTTGTTCTTGCACAACAAAAACAGGGCCAAAAGGAAAGGCACGGGCAGGAGGATGGTGAAGGATGAAGGGGCCGACATCGGCCTTGGCGCGAAGCAGGGGAGGCCATGGCGTCGGGCAGGGGTTCCCGAGGTGGTGCAGGTGGCCCAAGGCGAGGTGCAGCAGGATAGAGCTCGACGGAGCAAGGTGGTGGAGGTGCTCGACGCGGACCGACTCGATCCGGCCGGATCCGGCGGCTGGGGGTCGGGGATGAGGCCGGAGATGCGAGGATGAGGCGGGTCGACGGGGCGGCACTGCTTGCCCTAGCAGAGGAGGTCGAGGCAGGTGCAGTAGAGCAGGGGCTCGCCGGCAGCAGCCATGGTGGACGGCGGCGCTGAGGCGCAACCGCGTCGGAGTAGGGGCCCATCTCGGTCGTGGCGCGGGCGGAGGGAGGAGCTGGCGAACGGGGAGGATGAGGGGGTCGGCGCTGGTGGAGGGAGTCGAGCGAGGCGGGCTGCGGGGAGAGATGGGATCGAGGCCCCTGGTGCGATGCGCTGCTCTCCTGGCGGCGCGGGGTGCGAGGAAAAGATCGGGAGGGAGAGGTTACGGCCGGGCCTAGGGTTAGGTTAGGTGAGGCCAGGTGGGCTTGCCGCAAATGGGCCGGCCTGGCTGCGGAGATTGGGCGGCCCAGGTGCTAGATAGCCTAGGGATGAGGCAGGGCGCGGCTGCACCTAGGGATGGACCCTAGAGGCCAGCCTGTTGGGCTCTCTCCTCTCTCTCCCTCAATTTCCTTTAACAAAAAGTAAAGAGAGGAGAAAAATGGAAAAAGAGGGGTTAGAGAAAACATTTGGGCATGCGATTAAATCTCCCGGACTCATAAAAATGAGTTCGTTCTGAGAAAATGCATTTGGCACCGCTTGGAAGGATTGCATTCAAACACTTTTGAATGTGATTCAAATAAGATTGAATTAACAAAACATTTTTGGAGAATCCAAAAATGTTCGGAATTTTTGTGGAGATCGGGAAAGCGATGAAAGAGGAAAAAATATATGGGCAAAGTTTGAGGTCAAGATGTGAGATAACAAAGGCCTGGGGAATTACTTGTAAGTGTGTTTTGGTGATTCCAAATTAATGGAATATTTATAATAGCTCCCTAAATATTAGGCGGATATGTTATAAAGAGAAGTCACTCTTCCCTCAATTTAAATGGATGGAAGATCCACACAATTTATTTAGTTGAGATGCAAAAGATTTATGACATGATATGAGATGCATGACACGCAAGCAAAGATAAGGCAACAACAGCGAATAACTGGAGGACACCTGGCACATCGGTCTCGGGGCGCTACAACACTCCACCACTATGAGAGGACCTCGTCCCGAGATCTAGAATGGCACCGGAGGGACAAAACGGGAGAGAAAGAGAAGAGGTAAAACTAAGTTGCTTCTTTGACAAACGAGTGAGACCAAAGAACCTTGAAAAGGTTAAACCATTTTGAGAAAAGAATACGACGGAGATGAACGAAGTTGAAAACACTCCATTTGAAAAGAGGAACAAGGGAGAACAACTTCGGGCATCACTTCGATTGAAAAGAGATGCAAGACTTGATAAAACGAAAGAGCTTGAGCAAAAGGACACAACACTCCGGTTAAATGGATAAACCAAGAAAAAAACACGATCCTGACAAAACGAAAAGATGGGTTGAAGAGAGCAACATCACAATGCCTCCGGAATGAAAGAATAGAAGATAGATAATTGAGATACGAGAATGGAGAAGAAAAAGGCAACTTCTACTGCAAGAGAGCCTGAAAAGGCATCCTTAGGAGAAAGGTCGAACGGAGTTGTTGGAAAACCAACAACGAAAAGGATAAGCTTGATATGGTCTTATGGAATACATCTCAAATTATGAGGTGACAACCTGCCACTCACGGGAAAAAGAATTGGATTGGTAAGAACAAGGAGACGAGAAGCTATCTCACCGGGAGGATAAAAGAAGAAGTTGGATCATTGATAAATACCATAAGAGCGACAATCCTTAAAGGAAAGCTTTATGTGAAAAATAGCCCAAGATAACTCCAATGAAGAGATTGTTGGATTTAAAATATCTCATTCTTAACAACATGTGAATCATGAAACCTGAACTCAAATTATCAAGAATGACATAACACCACCTTAAAAGATAAGAGGGGAAAACAATTGCACTCTGGATTACAAGAAGAAGAATGCTTGAACTCCTCTGAAAAGAATCTTGATGAACACTTCGAGAAGAAATTGAATCCTTGATCAACCATCATGTAAAGCCTCCTTGAAGAACTCCGATAAGAAAAGAATGAACAACCCAAATGAAGGATAAAAGAATAAGGTTGAATCCTTGCAATGATTTAAAAGAACCTCCGTGGTGATGTAATTGCGAGAGCTAGGAACTCCGGGAGAAGAAAAGATAAAACATCTCGAACCAAGAATGTGATATGATGCACCTCCGAAATAAGACATTGAATCACTTGGAAGAAACAAGAATAAGAATTACATTATGCTTATCCTTCATCAATTTAAATGGATGACGAGCAAACGGATTTGGCATATTACTTATTCCCGAAGAAAGGATTAGAATAGATATAGCGCAACTTGAGAATGTCTTCGATGATCCACCGGTAGGATGACATAACGGATGAATTGATACAAAAATAAAGGAAGCAAAATCTTGAACGAACCACCGTAAGAAAATGAACGAAGTAAAGGGATGAATCACCGGTAAGAATTGTGAAATGAATGAAGATACTTGAGACAATCTATATACATGAGAACGAAGAGATTACGAGCTGATTAGAGAATCCTAGATTTAAGCACCGGTATGATTTAGAGTATGAGAGCTAAAAGCTGGAATGAATAAACCGAAATGATGGCCTTCAGAGAAACAAACTGTAAGGCTCCTGAATTGCTCCGGATGGGTGAAAGAATTCTCACAATCGAAAATAATTAAGGGAGGATGGCAACAAGCTATAATCACGAATCTTGAAGAGAATGGAGTAAGATTTAAAGGAAAAATTGTTCTTCGGTCTTCAAATGTTGAGAATGACGATGAGAGACACCACCATGAATTATTGAGGCACACTAGAATGAAGAATGGAAAAGTTGGGCCAACAATGAAAAGAATTTGAAAGATCTTCGAGAAAGACATTTGACTGATGATAAATCATTCTTACGTCAAACTTCGAAAAGAAATTTGAGGATAGCTCCGGGAAAAAAGAGGAGTCTGTTGAATGATCTAAGAGAGAAAGCACCGGTAAGATTTAAATGGCTAGAATGAGATAACAACCTCGAAATAGGTTGAACTGATCTTGAAAGACAAGACGAGCCTTCTGAGATATCTTCAGCACTCCCGAACAAATGAATAGCGAGAAGTGAATTATTATGAGGTGCACCGGTATGAGAAGGTATTTGAAACGAGGAAAAAGGGATGTGAGATCAACACCGAAAGCTTGATTTGAATCCACCGGAGAAGAAAACGAGTGAGGAGTGACGAATTAGAAGCTCCGTTAGAATCTTCATGAGAATCACCGGGTAAGAACATGAAGGAAAAGAATGGAGAGACTTCACATGAATAAAAGGATACTTGATTAAGAAATCTGAGTCCTTGAAGAAACAAGGGTGAGCGGGTGGGGAAACAAAGGCAACTTGAAGACGGATGAAGCAAACACCGTAGAGAAAAACTGATAATTGATCTTGCGGATGTTGAAATGAACGAATCCACTTGAAGAGGAACACGCCGGTAGAAAAGGATTGACATGACAATCTCGATTATCAAGAAGGATTAGTATTCACATAGGAACATGAGAACATCGTTTAGAGAAGGTATGGAATCAACATTTGACTTTGAAGCAACTCGAATACCACAACTCAAAACAAAACAAAGGATTAACTTGCAAAATAAGCCGGAACAAACATATGATAGAGATTTCGTCTGAAGTTTTCGTGGTGGGGCCTACACGGGCTCGATCGTACAACACCATCATGTACAAGGCAGTGCACATGACATACAAAGCATCCCTGAGGGAGTCCTGGATTAGGGGGTGTTCGGGTAGCCGGACTATACCTTCAGCCGGACTCCAGGACTATGAAGATACAAGATTGAAGACTTCGTCCCGTGTCCGGATGGGACTTTCCTTGGCGTGGAAGGCAAGCTTGGCGATGCGAATATTCAAGATCTCCTACCATTGTAACCGACTCTGTGTAACCCTAACCCTATCCGGTGTCTATATAAACCGGAGGGTTGTAGTCCGTAGGCAATCAACTCCATACACAACAATCATACCATAGGCTAGCTTCTAGGGTTTAGCCTCCTTGATCTCGTGGTAGATCTACTCTTGTACTACCCATATCATCAATATTAATCAAGCAGGAGTAGGGTATTACCTCCATCGAGAGGGCCCGAACCTGGGTAAAAACATCGTGTCCCTTGTCTCCTGTTACCATCCGGCCTTGACGCACAGTTCGGGACCCCCTACCCGAGATCCGCCGGTTTTGACACCGACATTGGTGCTTTCATTGAGAGTTCCTCTGTGTCGTCGCCTTTAGGCCCGATGGCTCCTTTGATCATCAACAACGATGCGGTCCAGGGTGAGACTTTGCTCCCCGGACAGATCTTCGTCTTCGGCGGCTTTGCTCTGCGGGCCAATTCGCTCGGCCACCTTAAGCAGATCGAAAGCTACGCCCCTGGCCATCAGGTCAGGTTTGGAAGCCTAAACTACACGGCTGACATCCACGGGGACTTGATCTTCGACGGATTCGAGCCACAGCCAAGCGTGCCGCACTATCTCGATGGGCATGATATAGCTCTGCCGCCGAACAGTGCCTTGGAGGCCGCACACGCATCGGTTCCGACCCCTAACTCGGAGCCTATTGCGCCAATCGAGGATGAATGGTTGGACGTCACCTCAGGGGCTGCGATCTCAGAGGCGATCGAGCTGAACTCCAGCCCCGCACTCCGCATGGCCCGTGACTCCGAGGAGCCGGATTCCTCTCCGAACTCCGAGCCCCCCGCGCCCCTGCCAATCGAATCCGATTGGGCGCCGATAATGGAGTTCACCGCCGCGGACATCTTTCAGCACTCGCCCTTCGGCGACATCCTGAATTCTCTAAAGTCTCTCTCTTTATCAGGAGAGCCCTGGCCGGACTACGGTCAGCAAGGTTGGGATACGGACGATGAAGAAATTCAAAACCCACCCACCACCCACTTCGTAGCCACTATCGACGACTTAACCGACATGCTTGACTTCGACTCCGAAGACATCGACGGCATGGACGACGATGCAGGAGACGAACAAGAACCAGCACCTGTAGGGCGCTGGAAGGCCACCTCGTCATATGACATATATATGGTGAATACTCCAAAAGATGGAGATGGCGATGGAACAGTGGGGGATGACGCCCCCAAGAAACAGCCAAAGCGCCGGCGTCAGCGGCGCCGCTCTAAATCCCGCCAAAGCAAAAACGGTGATTCCGGCACGGGAGATAATACTACCCCGGATAGCACCGAAGAACACCCACCTCAGCAAGATTCGGCACAGGAAGATGGAGAAGCCAGCCCTCATGAGAGAGCGGCAGACCGAGAGGTCGAGGATGATAACTATACGCCTCCCTCTGAAGACGAGGCAAGCCTCGATGACGACGAATTCGTCATACCATCAGACCCCGCCGAACAAGAGCGTTTTAAACACAGGCTTTTAGCCATGGCAAGCAGCCTCAAGAAAAAGCAGCAACAGCTTAGAGCTGCCCAAGATTTGCTAGCTGACAGATGGACCGAAGTCCTTGCGGCCGAAGAGTATGAACTCGAACGCCCCTCCAAGAGTTACCCAAAGCGCAGGAAGCTACCCCGATCAGAGGAGGAAGCACCTACATCACCAGTGCATGACATGGCAGACCGGCCACCTCGCGGCCGCGACAGAGAGGCCTCTCGGCCCTCCACCCAAGCCATGCCCCGACGCCGCTCAACTAAGGCACGGGAAAATGCGCCCGACCTGCGAGACATACTGGAGGATAAGGAAAGACAAACAAGATCGATCTACGGATCGGGCAGGCGCCCTACGGCATGTGACAATGATCCTCACTCCGGATACAACAAATCCGGCCAGGCCGAACACAACAGACATAGCTCTTCCGAGCTGCGTCATGATATAGCCCAGTACAGAGGCGCCGCACACCCGCTATGCTTCACGAATGAAGTAATGGATCATAAAATCCCAGAGGGTTTCAAACCCGTAAACATCGAATCATACGATGGCACAACAGATCCGGCGGTATGGATCGAGGATTATCTCCTTCACATCCACATGGCACGCGGCGATGATCTACACGCCATCAAATACCTCCCACCAAAACTTAAAGGACCGGCCCGGCATTGGCTTAACAGCTTGCCAGCAGACTCAATCGGTTCTTGGGAAGACCTGGAAGCCGCATTCCTCGACAACTTCCAGGGCACTTACGTGCGAGCGCCCGATGCCAACGGCTTAAGCCACATAATTCAAGAGCCAGAGGAATCGGCCAGACAATTCTGGACACGGTTCCCAACAAAGAAAAACCAGATAGTCGACTGTCCGGACGCAGAGGCCCTAGCAGCCTTCAAGCATAACATCCGCGACGAGTGGCTTGCCCGGCACCTGGGACAGGAAGAGCCGAAATCTATGGAAGCCCTCACGACACTCATGACCCGCTTTTGCGCGGGAGAAGACAGCTGGCTATCTCGCAGTAACAACTTATCAAAGAACCCTGGTAATTCGGATACCAAGGACAAAAGTGGCAGGACACGTCGGAATAAGCAAAAACGCCACGTTAATAGCGACAACAATGAAGACACGGCAGTCAATGCCGGATTCAAAGGCTATAAATCCGGTCAGCGGAAAAAGCCATTCAAAAAGAATACGCAGGGCCCGTCCAGTTTGGACCGAATAATCGATCGCTTGTGCCAGATACATGGCACCCCCGAAAGGCCAGCCAATCACACTAACAGGGATTGTTGGGTGTTCAAGCAGGCAGGCAAGTTAAGGGCCGAAAACAGAGACAAGGGGCTGCACAGCGATGACGAGGAGCCCAAGCCGCCGAACAACAATGGACAGAAGGGCTTTCCCCCACAAGTGCGGATGGTGAACATGATATACGCAACCCACATTCCCAAGCGGGAGCGGAAGCGTGCGCTACGGGACGTATACGCGATGGAGCCAGTCGCCCCAAAGTTCAACCCATGGTCCTCCTGCCCGATCACTTTTGATCGAAGGGACCATCCCACTAGCATCCGTCATGGCGGCTTCGCCGCACTGGTTCTCGACCCAATCATCGACGGATTTCATCTCACAAGAGTCCTCATGGACGGCGGCAGTAGCCTGAACCTGCTTTATCAGGTTACAGTGCAGAAAATGGGCATAGTCCTCTCAAGGATTAAGCCCATAAGAACGACCTTTAAAGGCATTATACCAGGTGTAGAAGCCAACTGTACAGGCTCAGTAACACTTGACGTGGTCTTCGGATCCCCGGACAATTTCCAAAGCGAAGAGTTAATCTTCGATATAGTCCCGTTTCACAGTGGCTATCACGCCCTGCTCGGACGAACCGCATTCGCAAAGTTCAATGCGGTGCCGCACTACGCATATCTCAAGCTCAAGATGCCAGGCCCTCGAGGAGTAATTACGATCAATGGGAACACCGAACGCTCCCTCCGTATGGAGGAGCATACGGCGGCTCTCGCAGCGGAGGTACAAAGTAGCCTTCTCAGGCAATTCTCCAGTCCGGCCATTAAAAAGACAGACACTGCCAAGCGCGCCCGGAGTAACCCACAGCAGGACCGCCTGGCACACTCTGAGCAAGCGTAGCAATGCGGCCCCAACCCCAGCTTTTGCGACATAGCGAAACCAGTACCTCGCGTACATAACTACGCCCTTGAAATACCATGGGCACAGGGGAAGGGGCACAATAACGGCACGCCCAAAATACAGCTTAAAACGTACTAGGGGCTGCCGGATTCTTTTTTTAATTTTTTCTTACTTTCAGGACTCCATACTTCGGACGACCTATTCGGCAATTCGACTGCCGCACAAACGATGCAAGATCCAGGGAGGCAGACAAGCCATGCCGCATTATGGAACTCCCAGGTGGTCTCTGTTTCGAGCGGTATACCTGTTTTGAATACAATTCCGCGGCCTGCCCCTGATCAGGACATGTTAAATAGTCCAATATCTTTTTGCTTATCGCACTACTTGTATCGTTCGGCTTTGATAAATAGCCTCTCTATAAACAATGCATAGCTTTTTGTCTATTTTTTGCATTATCCTCTTTTCATATATATGTTTATTAAATGACATGATCGCACCCGTACACCATGGTACGGCAAACACGCCAGGGGCTTCAGTACCCCTCATTATGGTGTGAGAAGTCCGTACACTTTCACAAGTGCGGAACCCCGAACTTATAGCACTATATGCATCGGCTCCGAATCATGATTTGGGTCAATAGTTGGGTTTGCCCGGCTCCTATGTTTTGGTGCCTTACGTTCCGCTATATCGGCTAAGGTAGCACTAGGAGAACCACTGCGATTGTGCCCCGGTTCAGCTGGGTTAAGCACCTTAGTGGAGAAAGCTAAAACTGACTGTCATGATGAGGCGAGAGACCGATCGCTGTTCGAGAGGTTTTTCAAGTCCCTAAAGACTTATGCTGCTTCGAGCGAGGAGCTGGCTTTGTCCGGCCAAGGCGTGGATAGCGCCCCGAACTCGGTCTTCCGAACTAGGGGCTTCGCCGAAATTTAAAATTATAAAGTTCTATGGCTAAGTGAGAGTGTTCAAGCATTATAGTCCGATTGCCTGGTTCGTTGTGCTGAGCGCCTCCCTCGAAGGACCCAACCATGGAAAAAAGAGCGCTCAAGTTTATCCCGAACACCCCAGCACTAGTGGCATGGGGGCAGAAGCTGACGAGTGGCCATCTCTCAATTTTTGATAAACGGCCGCACAGAAAATAATATTTTAAATTCAACAAGCATTTCTTAGCGCATATGAACAAGTTTTCAGCGCACAGGATAAACACGAGCGAGTTCATTCAAAAATTACATCCTTGGTACATTCATCCGCCACAAGGCGGGCACCCGCAAGAACATCCTTATAGTAGTTCTCGGGCTTGCGATGCTCCTTCCCCGGCGGCGGCCCGTCCCTCACAAGCTTTTCACCGTCTAGCTTACCCCAGTGCACCTTTGCACGGGCAAGGGCCCAACGGGCACCTTCGATGCAGACGGAGCGCTTGATGACCTCGAGCCTTGGACAGGCCTCCACCAGCCGTCGCACCAGCCCAAAGTAGCTCCCAGGTAGGGCCTCTCCGGGCCACAGCCGAACTATGAAGCCCTTCATGGCCTGTTCGGCCGCCTTGTGGAGCTCGACCAGCTGTTTCAGCTGGTCGCTCAAGGGCACAGGGTGTCCGGCCTCAGCATACTAAGACCAGAACACCTTCTCCGTCGAGCTGCCCTCTTCAGCTCGATAGAATGCGGCGGCGTCGGATACGCTGCGGGGAAGATCTGCGAATGCCCCTGGAGAGCTCCGGATTCGGGTAAGTAACAAGTAGTTTACTTTTATATTTCTGCTTTGCATAAAGAATGCCTTACCCGCTGCAATCTTCTTCATCTCCTCCAACTCTTGGAGGGCCTTTTGGGCTTCGGCCTTGGCAGACTTGGCAGTCTCCAGGGCCGCCGCGAGCTCGGATGCTTGCGTCTTTGACTCAAGCTCCAAACTCTCATGTTTTTTCATGAGAGCCTGAAGCTCTTGCTACACCTCGCCGACCTGGGCCTCAAGTTTCTCTCGCTCGGTGCACTTCGCGGCCGCTTTCTTTTCGACCTCGAACAACGCCTGCTTGAGGGTCGCCACCTCAGTCGTGGCCCCTACAATAAGCAGTACAATCCTGTTATTTTTTGCAATCACGTCTTTTTATAGGCACTTTTTCTGTAAGGTATTTTCTTACCTTCTTTCTCCTCGAGCTGCCGTTTGGCAAAGCCGAGCTCTTGCTCGGTCCGCTCGAGGCCCTGTTACAGGGCACCCACCTCCGCAGTCAGTGCGGCGGTGGCTAGCAGCGAAGCCTGCATACGCATATTGACTCTTTGTTGTTAGACTCCTGCGAAATTTAATATATCCTCTATTCGGCTTTTCTTTCCGAACGCCAAACAGAGCATCAGGGGCTACTGTCTATGCGGTTATATTTTTACATATTTTTTACTTACCTCGAAGCCTGTTAGGAGGCTAGCGCAAGCTTCACTCAGTCCGCTCTTGGCGGACCAAACCTTTTGGATCACCGTACTCATAATAGTACGGTGCTCCTCGTCGATGGAGGCGCCGTCAAGCACCTCCAGCAGATTGTCCGGCACCTCCGGTTGGACGGAGGCCGCCAGCTCAGAAGGCTTGCTCCTCTTGGAAGGAGTTCGCCTACCACGGTCCGGAACCGTTGAAGATTCCGGCGCGGTGTTCGGCACAAAGCCGGACTTGGAGCCCTGGGGGGTCTTGTCCCCTTTACTCCTGGGGTCCGGGAGGTCGCCTTGCGGCTCCTCCAGGACCACCTCCTCCTGCCCCGAAGCTCATTGCGACGCCACTTCAGTGTCGTCCGCAGTGCAGGGGGAGACAGCGGGCGGAACTGAGTTCATGTCCGATGAATCCAGGGAGCCGCTCGACGACTCCTTGAGTTCGGCCCGGGGTGGGCTGCATAATTATGTTCGACATTAGGGAAAGCTGTGCAATAAAGGAACATCATGAGTTATTCTGATATCTGAACTTACGATTTCGCCGGACGCTTGGCCCTGTTTGTCCACTCCTCTTTGCCCTCTTCGGCGTTGGGGGCGTAGTCCGGCGGAGGGGTCTTCCTTTTCCTAGACCCCTCGGCCTCCCCCGTTGGGGTGGCCTTCCTCTTCTCTCCTCCCTCCGCTGGGGGGGGAGAGTTTTCTTCTTCCTCCTCCTCGTTTTCGCAGGAGGAGGGCGTCTCGGACTCGTCAGATGACGAGTCCGACACCACCACGTTGCGGGCACTCTTTCGAGTCCCCGTGGTCTTCTTCTTCTTGGCCTTCTTCTTTGGCACCACATAAGGCGCCGGAACCAGCAGCTTCGCTAGTAGAGCTGGGGCTGGGTCTTCGGGCAGCGGAGCCGGACAGTTAATCGGTCCGGATATCGCCCGCCAAGCCTATCAAAGGTAAGGGAGTTTAGATCCCGCATAGAGTCAAACTATGAAAAAACTTAACATCCTGTAAAAGGTGAAAATAGCTTACCTCGCTAGCATGACGCTGCGAGCTGTATCCGCGGTCCTCGGAAGCGGATGCGGGAGCCTCGGCACCTTTGATTAGCGCCTTCCAGACGTCTTCATACGTCGTGTCGACGAGCCTGTTAAGGGTTCGGTGCTGTGGCAGGTTGAACTCCCACAGAGTAAAGTCCCGTTGTTGACACGGGAGGATTCGGCGAACGAGCATGACCTGGACTACATTTACAAGCCTGATTGGCTTGTTTACCAGGGACTGGATGCATGTCTTCAGTCCGGTCACCTCTTCCTCGTTACCCCACGATAGGCCCGTCTCTTTCCAGGACATGAGCCACGTGGGGGGTCCGGATCGGAACTCGGGGGCTGCGATCCATTTCGGATCGCGTGGCTCGGTGATGTAAAACCACCCGGCTTGCCACCCCTTTAGGGTCTCTATGAAGGAGCCCTCGAACCACAGGACGTTGGCAATCTTGCCCGCCATGGCGCCTCCGCACTCCGCCTGGCTGCTGCACACCACCTTGGGCTTGACGTTGAAGGTCTTGAGCCAGAGGCCGAAATGGGGGCGGATGCGGAGGAAAGCCTCGCACACGAGGATAAACGCCGAGATGTTGAGGACGAAGTTCGGGACCAGATCGTGGAAATCCAGGCCATAGTAGAACATGAGCCCCCGAACAAATGGGTGGAGTGGGAAACCCAGTCCATGGAGGAAGTGGGGGAGAAATACTACCCTCTCATGGGGCCTTGGGGTGGGGAGAAGCTGCCCCTCTTCGGGAAGCCGGTGCGCGATGTCCTTGGACAGGTATCCGGCCTTCCTTAGCTTTTTGACTTTGCCCTCCGTGACGGAGGAGACCATCCATTTGCCTCCCGCTCCGGACATTGCTGGAGAAGGTTGAGGTAGGAAGTGCGGGCTTGGGCGCTGGAGCTCGGGTGCGCAGGAGATGGATAGGCAAAGGAGGAAGAAGGCGTAGGTAAAAAGGTGGATCCTTGTCCCCTTATATGGGCGGATGCGATTGTGCGTCCCCACCTGCCTAGTAAAACTCGCTTGCCTCCCAAGCGCTGTGATAAGTGGCGCGGTTGGGTTACCCACGTCCGTATTGATGAGAATCCCGTAAAAGGGGGTACACGATCTCTGCTTTGACAAGACGTGCCAAGGAAACCGCCTCGCAAAACATGCTGAGGTGGAAAAGTGAAAACAATTCGAGCGAAGGACTTGGCTGTAGTGTGATGACGCACTGCGGAATACGTCAGCAGATTTGATTTGTGTTAATATTATTCTCTCTATGGCAATATGTGGAAGCTTATTTTGCAGAGCCGGACACTACTCTTGGTGTTTACAATCTTCTATGAAGGACTTGGAGGAGGAACCCGCCTTGCAATGCCGAAGACAATTTGCGCGCCGGACTCGTCGTCATTGAAGCTTGGTTCAGGGGCTACTGAGGGAGTCCTGGATTAGGGGGTGTTCGGGTAGCCGGACTATACCTTCAGCCGGACTCCTGGACTATGAAGATACAAGATTGAAGACTTCGTCCCGTGTCCGGATGGGACTTTCCTTGGCGTGGAAGGAAAGCTTGGCGATGCGGATATTCAAGATCTCCTACCATTGTAACCGACTCTATGTAACCCTAACCCTATCCGGTGTCTATATAAACCGGAGGGTTGTAGTCCGTAGGCAATCAACTCCATACACAACAATCATACCATAGGCTAGCTTCTAGGGTTTAGCCTCCTTGATCTCATGGTAGATCTACTCTTGTACTACCCATATCATCAATATTAATCAAGCAGGAGTAGGGTATTACCTCCATCGAGAGGGCCCGAACCTGGGTAAAAAACATCGTGTCCCTTGTCTCCTGTTACCATCCGGCCTTGACGCACAGTTCGGGACCCCCTACCCGAGATCCGCCGGTTTTGACACCGACAGTCCCCGAGTTGGCATAGCCAAGGACTCTTTAAGACACAACGAGACCACTGTAAAACCGACCGTGGATAGGCGGACCACTAGACGTCGAACCCCAATTTCATATCATACATCTGTCGGAAAGATATCCTAAGATCTACTTGAATTCCCACTTATAAACTCCCGAAATTTTCCGGTTATGCAATCAGGTGTTGGGGATACAGGGGAAGCATAATACTCACCCAAATCTAGCAAATCCTACATCCAGCTGTATCCATCCTTCAACACATAACCAAGAAACCTTCGGAAATCATTTACCTCAACCTTCGAAAAGCATCTGTTATACGAGTTATGGCAATACTCCCGAACTCCCGCCCCAGTACTGGGTGGCGTCGAGGTTATCTCACCAACAACTGCATAAAATAGATTTTCGATGTCGGTGAAACTAATCTCAGGTATTCCAGAACTGGAACGATAAAATTGTGATGACAACACCTCGGAGCTCAACTCCCCGGGACACTACCACAACCCCTAAATGACAGGAGGCACCAAGAACAATGTTCTCGTCACAAAACCATCAGAACGATTCCAAGATACCCGCGTGATCCTAAAAAAGATTTTACTGAAATTTGAGAAGAGAAGAGTCAAAACTCTATGTCAGGATGCCTCACCAGAGCAACGAGGGGACTGAGGAGTAAAAAGAATTCCTAACTCTCCGATATATATAATCCTAAATGTAGCGACCAGACCTCAAACGGTCTGATCTCTGTGCTCCGGTGTCATCCCTGGATTAGTAATGCTGACACCACACAGTACTTGGAGGATTTATAGCAGAGTAGCAATCACACACTTATTACATCTAGTGTCTCCATAGAGAACTTATTACAATAAATATGGCTTAAGGCCATCTAATAACGATAACAGCGGAAGGCTTGGAAGATAAGTGAGTCCATCAACTCCAACGGCATCACTGAGTATAGAACCACGACCTAAAAACTCCTTAATCGTCGTCTGAAAAGTCTGCAACATTAACGTTGCAGCCCGAAACGGGTGAGCACATGGAATATGCTGGCAATGTAACACATAGAGAGTAATGGAATGAAACAGCTATACTATATGCATATTTGGCTGGCGGAAAGCTCTATGGTTATAGTTTTGCGTAAAGCCAATTTTCCCTACTTCAAAGGAATAAATTTATTTAACTATCATGGTAGTTGTTAAACATTGAGAATGGTTGACAGCATTCTCAATCCCAATTAAGCATCAACATTAAAACCCAACAATATTAATTTAGAGTAACATGTTGAGATTCACATGAAAATCCAAGTACTAGATACTCAAGATGTCCATAACCGGGGACACGGCTAATCATGATTAGTTTATTACACTCTGCAGAGGTTTACGCACTTTTCCCCACAAGACTCGATCTCCTCTGTTGGATATCTCGCACTGCACGGTGTTTCAGAAACGGATGACCGAGACATAGTCTTTCAGAAGCGCTAGCACCTTACGATCGGGTAGACCGTACGACCTACATCCCCTACATCTGCTAGTCTACCACTGTAAGAGTTCGCACGACTTAGTCAACTATGCTAGAGCCCATAATAGCTTGTGGCTGTACACGGAAGTTTCTAGCATGAATAATCTCATGATCCCTTTGAGCCTGGGTGGCGGTCCATAAAAAACAGGCAAGTCCTGGAATACCCAGGTGCCTCAATCCACCCAGATGTGTGTTTAAGTTGCCACCTTAGATAAACCATTAATTAACAATCTCACATGTGTCATGGATATTACTCACCCAATCCACGTCTACTAGCATAGCATGGCATACTAAGCAAACGCAGAAGTAACTCCCAAAGGTTTGATAATAACAGGTAATAGGTACTACCTCATCTACTTCCCATCCCACAATTTAATTAGATCCTAATCATGCAATGTGTGAGGATTGATCTAATGCAATAAAACTGGGTAGTAGGAAAGGTATGATCAAAGTGTTACTTGCCTTGCTGATGATCCGCGAAACCTAATGATTCGAAGTAATAGGCGACGCACTCCGGGTATTCTATCACAGACAATCAAACAAGCATACAATAAGTACTCATCTAATGCATGGGTAAAACTCAAATAAGAGATCTAACCAGAAGGTTCAACTTAAGAACTCCGGTTGGCAAAAAGAATCAAATCGAACGAAGCAACGAAAGTCAAACGGCGAAAGAAAACAACTTCGTTCTAGTAATCTGGATCTAGGGAAATTTTTACAGTAGCAAAATCTTGTTTAAGTTGCTTAAATGGATAGAGGGTTTCGAGACGAAACTCTAGGCGCTTGAATCGCCTGATTCCGATAAACGAGCGAAAAGTTATACTAAAACGAAAATCGGATGAGGAATCGCGATCAGAAAAATTGCGGATTTAATCCGAGAAAAAGAAAAACGATGAACGCTCGCTAGAACGAACGAACGAACGGACGAACGCTCGCTATTTAAATAAACCGGAAAACCCGATCTATTTAAAAAAACTAAATCTAAAAAACCCGATGAAAACCGATCTTTTTTTTAAACGATGGCACGGAAGTCGAGGCGGCGGCGAACCTCGGCGGCGGAAACCGGCGGGCGGTGGCGGCTGCGGCGGCGGGTGGCGGCTGGGACGGGGTCGGGCGGATGGGCTAGGGTTTCCCCCTGGTGGGCTGCCCCTTCTTATATACCCTAGTCGGGCCGGAGTCCTAGTCGGACAAGGCCCGTTAGGTCGGTTCGTTTTTTTATATATAATTCCGCTCGGAAGAAAAATAAAAAGAAATACTAAACAGACTCCAAAAATTCCGAAATAAATTTTCACGGGCTTCTAAAATCAAGCCACACAAGGTGAACATTTATTTGGGACCTAAGTGCAATTTTGAAAAACGCACATTTTTCCTAAATTCAAATAAAACACCGAAAAACTCCGAAATAAAATCTTATTTGATTTTATTATCAAATCCTCATTATTTCTTTATTTTGGGAAAGTCATTTTATTCCCTCTCTCATATTTTTGTAATAGAAATAATTGATGATAAAATAAATAAAATCAAATGATCCTATTCTCAAAATTTGAGAAAACTCAAATATGAAAATAACGAAATCCCCAACTCTCTCCGTGGGTCATTGAGTTGCGTAGAATTTCTAGGATCAACCAAAATGCAAAATAAAATATGATATGCATTGATGATCTAATATATAACATTCCAAATTGAAAATTTGGGATGTTACAAACCTACCCCCCTTAAGATGAATCTCGCCCTCGAGATTCGGGTTGGCTAGAAAATAGGTGAGGGTGGTCTTTGAGCAAGTCTTCCTCTCGCTCCCAGGTGGCTTCATCCTCTGTGTGGTGGCTCCACTGAACTTTGCAAAACTTGATAACCTTGTTGCGGGTAACTCGGCTGGCAAATTCGAGGATCTTAACTGGTTCCTCCTCGTAGGTCAAATCGTTATCCAACTGAATTGTTTCCAATGGCACTGTGTCTGTCAAAGGTATGTCAGCCATCTCCGCATGACACTTCTTGAACAGAGAAACATGGAACACATCATGAACTCCTGACAATCCTTTGGGCAATTCCAACTTGTAGGCCACTTCTCCCATACGTTCCAAAACTCGATATGGTCCTACAAATCGTGCCGCTAACTTCCCTTTAACTCCAAAACGCTTTGTTCCTCGAAGTGGAGATACTCGAAGATAAGCTCTATCTACAACTTCGTAAACTGTCTCCTTACGTTTAGAATCTGCATAACTCTTCTGTCTGGACTGGGCTACCTTGAGCCTATCGCGAATCAACTTCACCTTCTGTTCAGACTCTTTAATCAAGTCAGGTCCAAACAACTGGCGGTCTCCAACTTCGTCCCACGATAACGGTGTCCTGCACCTCCTTCCATACAAGGCTTCGAAAGGGGCCATCTTTAAACTGGTAAGAGAACTCTACATATGGCAAATTATCGTCCCAACTAGATCCGTAATCTAGCGCACAAGATCTTAGCATATCCTCCAAAATCTGATTGACTCTCTCGGTCTGTCCATCTGTCTGTGGATGAAAAGCTGTACTGAATTCTAGCCTGGTACCCAAAGTTTCATGCAACTGCTTCCAGAACTTTGAGGTAAACTGGGTTCCTCTATCTGATACGATACTACTTGGAACTCCATGCAAACATACGATCCTGGTCATGTATATCTTTGCCAACTTAGCACTGGTGTAAGTGGTCTTTACTGGGATGAAATGAGCTACTTTCATCAATCGATCAACTACAACCCAAATCGAGTCATAGCCTGAACGAGTCCTGGGCAATCCCGTGATAAAATCCATACCTAACTTATCCCACTTTCATTCGGGTATCGGCAATGGTTGTAACAATCCCGCTGGCTTCTGATGCTCTGCCTTTACTCTCTGACATACATCACAAACTGCTACATACTCCGCAATATCCTTCTTCATTCCGTTCCACCAGAAAATATCCTTCAAATCCAAATACATCTTGGTATTTCCTGGGTGAATTGAATACGGTGAATCGTGTGCCTCTTGGAAAATCAACTTCCTGATCTCCGGGTCATTGGGCACGTAAACGCGGTCTTCAAACCATAGGGTGTCGTGCTCATCCTCACGAAATCCTTTAGCTTTTCCTTTGCTCAGTTTCTCCTTTATAGCAGCAATCTCTTTGTCAGCTTTGTGAGCTTCTCTGATTCTATCCATCAAAGTTGACTGAATCTCCAATGCTGCTACGTAGCCTCTCGGAACTATTTCCAAACATAGTTCACGAAGATTTTCTACTAACTCATTGGGTATTTCTCCCGTCATTAACGTATTGACATGGCTCTTACGGCTTAATGCGTCAGCTACTACATTAGCCTTTCCGGGGTGATAATGCAATTTCATATCATAATCCTTGATCAGCTCCAACCATCTCCTTTGTCTGAGATTCAACTCCTTCTGGGTGAAAATGTACTTCAAACTCTTATGATCCGTGTACACCTCACAATGATTTCCAATGAGGAAATGTCTCCATGTTTTCAATGCATGCACTACAGCTGCTAATTCCAAGTCATGCGTGGCATAATTCAACTCATGAGGCTTCAGTTGTCTTGAGGCATATGAAACAACTCTCCCTTCCAGCATAAGCACTGCTCCAAGTCCTCGACGTGAAGCGTCGCAATACACCTCATAATCTTTGTTCTGGTCTGGCAAAATCAATACTAGTGAGGTAACTAAGTGTTTCTTCAACTCCTGGAAACTAGCCTCACATTCCTCTGTCCATATGAACTTAGTATCCTTCTTTAACAACTCAGTCATAGGCTTCGCAATCTTTAAGAAATTTTCGATAAATCTCCGGTAGTATCCTGCGAGTCCAAGAAAACTCCGGATCTCTCGAACTGTTGTTGGGGCTTCCCACTTGGTCACGGTATCAACTTTAGTGGGATCAACTGCTATACCTTCTCCAGATATAACATGTCCGAGGAATCCTACTTCCTTCAACCAAAAATCACATTTGCTGAACTTGGCATATAATTGATGTTCTCTGAGCTTTCCAAGTACCAAACGCAAATGCTCCTTATGTTCCTCTTCATTCTTCGAGTAAACCAGGATATCATCAATGAACACTACGACGAACTTATCCAAAAACTCCATAAAAACTTTGTTCATCATGTTCATAAAATAGGCAGGTGCGTTAGTCAGACCCAATGACATAACGGTATACTCATACAGCCCATACCTTGTGGTAAAAGTTGTCTTCGGAATATCCTGTTCTCGAATCTTCAACCGGTGGTATCCTGATCGCAGATCGATCTTGGAAAATACCTTAGCTCCTTGCAATCGATAAAATAGATCGTTGATCATTGGTAGTGGGTACTTGTTCTTGATCGTTACTTCATTCAATCCTCGATAATCAACAACCATCCTTAACGATCCATCCTTCTTCTCCACTAGTAGTACTAGCGATCCCCAAGGCGAAGAACTTGGGCGAATATATCCCTTATCCAGTAACTCCTTAATCTGCTTCTTAATTTCCACCAAATCCTTTGCTGGCATCCTATATGGTCTCTTTGATATTGGACCTGTGCCTGGCAATAGCTCAATCAAAAACTCAATATCTCTATTCGGTGGCATGCCTGGCAACTCCTTTGGAAATACTTCAGGGAAATCCCTTACCACTGGTACTTCCTCCTGCACAACTCCTGTTAAGCAATTTACTTGAGTCCTCTTTGGCACATGCCGGGATACATACTTGATCCTTCTCCCTTCTGGGGTGGTAAGAAAAATCGACTTACTAGCACATTCAATATTCCCTTCATACTTTGATAACCAATCCATGCCTAATATCACATCCAATCCTTGGGATTCCAATACTATTAGGTCTGAGGGAAAAACATAGTTACCAATCCTTAATGGTAACCGATCACACCATAGACTAGCCACATACTCTGCTCCAGGTGAGGTTACTAATATGGGTGACCTAAGGGCTTGGGTTGATAGGTTATACTTATCCACAAATCCCCTTGAGATGTATGAATGCGATGCATGAGTATCAAAAAGAACGAGTGCAGTAAATGACTTAACCAAAAACTTACCTATTACTGCATCGGGCTGAGCTTCAACCTCCTCCACGCTAATGTGGTTCACCTGTCCCCTGTTGAAAGGGTTTGTCTACTTCCCAGAACTTCCATTGCCATTTTGGCCTTCAGGACATTCATTGGCATAATGTCCGATCTTCTGACACTTAAAGCAAGTGACTTGGCTTAGGTCCTTCTTGGCTGGGGTTGATGGGTTGGTGCGATTCTGGCCATTGCTTCCTCCATTGCCGTTACCATTCTTGGTGCCATTGTGATTGTGCGAGCTACCTCCTCCATGGGTATGCTGAAAATGTCCTCCCGGTCTAGGGGTAAAACGTGGCTTCTGCTGAGCTCCTGAATTGTACTTGCCTTGTCCATACTTCCTCTTGCGATTCTCAATTTGCTGCTGCTTCCCTTCAATCATAAGAGCACGATCTACCAACTCCTGGTAATTGTTGAAGGTTGCTACCATCAACTGCATGCTCAACTCATCATTCAGTCCTTCCAGAAATTTCTCCTGCTTAGCTGCATCCGTAGCGACGTCATCTGGTGCATAACGTGCTAACTTACTAAATTCCTCCACATACTGGCCAACTGTCCGTCCTCCTTGGCGCAAGTTGCGAAACTCACGCTTCTTCATGGCCATAGCTCCTGCTGAAACATGGGCAGTATGAAAAGCCTGCTGAAACTGGTCCCATGTGACAGTGTCAACTGGGAAAGTGGCTGTGAAATTCTCCCACCATGATGCTGCGGGTCCTTCTAGCTGATGTGCGGCAAACTTCACCTTCTCCGCATCTATGCATCCTGCTGTGGTCAACTCCCTAGCTGTCTTGCGGAGCCAATCATCTGCTACTATCGGCTCGGTGCTACTGGAAAACACCGGCGGGTTCAGCCTAAGAAAACGGGCTAAGTGGTCAACAGGTGGTGGTGGTGGTGGGTTGTTGTTGTTGTTCCCCTGATTCTAATTCTGGACTAGCAACTGCATCAATGTGTTCTACTGCTGGATCAACTGGGTGAGCTCTGGTGGAAAGGCAAATCCGAGGTCACGTCTCGGAGGCATCTGAGGGTTTAGAAAAGATGAGATATAAGAATAGAGGGGGTCTAAAGAGAAAACACTACCCATATGCACATGAGGCAAAAAGCAAACAATTCACTTCAATCAATCAAACAAGGGCATACAATCGATCTAACTATCGCACAAGTGCTCGGACTACTATATTTACATGGTGGACTACTACTACTAATGGGGTGGTCTACTAGAAATATTCTTCGGTTGCAGACTCCATGATATCTGCTCCAGCTTCATCAACATAGTCATCATCGCTACTATATGGTTCCGAGTCGGTGCCGTCGATGATGATGTAGTCTTCTGGGCTAATTTCCTTGGGTTCTTCGTCTTCATCTACTGGCGTAGGGCCTCCCATAAATATTCCAATCTTCTTGATCAGGTCGTCATTCTTCTCCACCAATACTTCAATTTCCTCTTCATAATCTTCACGTGTAGCCTTTAGTTCTTCCTCCAGTTCCTTGATTCTTGTCTTAGCCTTCTTCAGATCTATCATGTCGACGCACATCTGGTTCTCCTGTCATCGAATGTGCTGATTTAACTCCTGGATAAAAGCTGCAATTGATCTATCCTTCCTGGTTCTGATCATCTCCCAGTGCTCATCTCGGCGCCCACAAATCTGGTAGATAGTATCCTTGAGATCCTTGCGGTAGACTTCTCCAATGCGTCCCATGGCGATGTGAGCTGCCATGCTCTTTCCTAGACTCCAAGTTGGTGCATCAAAAGAAAACTCTATGGGCTCAGTGACTGGCATGAACGTCCTTCCTAGAACTTGAACTTGAATCATCCAACGCTCTTCTTCAGGTAAAGTGGCGTTGTAGGTTCCCGTGGAGCTTGGTACTCCTATGTTCAGGTATCTAGTGACTTCCTTCAAGTGTCTTCCAAAGGGTGCATCTTTATCCGGTTGTGTGAACTTGTTCCTTGCATCCGCCATCCTAAAGAGTAGAAAATATGAGAAGTCAGAAGAGAAGAGAATGGATAGTGATCTAGGTCTTTAGCTTAGTGGTTGTGTCCTACAGTCAGTGTGTGCTATGATACCATCTCTGTAGCGACTAGACCTCAAACGGTCTAATCTCTGTGCTCCGGTGTCATTCCAGGATCAGTAATGCTGACACCACACAGTACTCGGAGGATTTATAGCAGAGTAGATATCACACACTTATTACATCTAGTGTCTCCATAGAGAACTTATTACAATAAATATGGCTTAAGGCCATCTAATAACGATAACAGCGGAAGGCTTGGAAGATAAGTGAGTCCATCAACTCCAACGGCATCACTGAGTATAGAACCACGACCTAAAAACTCCTTAATCGTCGTCTGAAAAGTCTGCAACATTAACGTTGCAGCCCGAAACGGGTCAGCACATGGAATATGCTAGCAATGTAACACATAGAGAGTAATGGAATGAAGCAGCTATACTATATGCATATTTGGCTGGTGGAAAGCTCTATGGTTACAGTTTTGCGTAAATCCAATTTTTCCCTACTTCAAAGGAATAAATTTATTTAACTATCATGGTAGTTGTTAAACATTGAGAATGGTTGACAGCATTCTCAATCCCAATTAAGCATCAACATTAAAACCCAACAATATTAATTTAGAGTAACATGTTGAGATTCACATGAAAATCCAAGTACTAGATACTCAAGATGTCCATAACCGGGGACACGGCTAATCATGATTAGTTTATTACACTCTGCAGAGGTTTGCGCACTTTTCCCCACAAGACTCAATCTCCTCCGTTGGATATCTCGCACTGCACGGTGTTTGAGAAACGGATGACCGAGACATAGTCTTTCAGAAGCGCTAGCACCTTACGATCGGGTAGACCATACCACCTACATCCCCTACATCTGCTAGTCTACCACTGTAAGAGTTCGCACGACTTAGTCAACTATGCTAGAGCCCATAATAGCTTGTGGCTGCACATGGAAGTTTCTAGCATGAATAATCTCATGATCCCTTTGAGCCTGGGTGGCGGTCCATAAAAAAATAGGCAAGTCCTGGAATACCCAGGTGCCTCAATCCACCCAGATGTGTGTTTAAGTTGCCACCTTAGATAAACCATTAATTAACAATCTCACATCTGTCATGGATATCACTCACCCAATCCACGTCTACTAGCATAGCATGGCATACTAAGCAAACGCAGAAGTAACTCCCAAAGGTTTGATAATAACAGGTAATAGGTACTACCTCATCTACTTCCCATCCCACAATTTAATTAGATCCTAATCATGCAATGTGTGAGGATTCATCTAATGCAATATAACTGGGTAGTAGGAAAGGTATGATCAAAGTGTTACTTGCCTTGCTGATGATCCGCGAAACCTAACGATTCAAAGTAACAGGCGGCGCACTCCGGGTATTCTATCACAGACAAACAAACAAGCATACAATAAGTACTCATCTAATGCATAGTTAAAACTCAAATAAGAGATCTAACCAGAAGGTTCAACTTAAGAACTCCGGTTGACAAAAAGAATCAAATCAAACGAAGCAACGAAAGTCAAACGGCGAAAGAAAACAACTTCGTTCTAGTAATCTGGATCTAGGGAAAATTATACAGTAGAAAAATCTTGTTTAAGTTGGTTAAACGGATAGAGGGTTTCAAGACGAAACTCTAGGCGCTTGAATCGCCTGATTCTGATAAACGAGCGAAAAGTTATACTAAAACGAAAATCAGATCAGGAATCGCGATCACAAAAATCGTGGATTTAATCCGAGAAAAAGAAAAACGACGAACGCTCGCTATTTAAATAAACTGGAAAAACCGATCTATTTAAAAAAACTGAATCTAAAAAAACGACAAAAACCGATCTTTTTTTTAAACGATGGCACGGAAGTCGAGGCGGCGACGAACCTCGACGGCGGAAACCGGCGGGCGGCGCGGCGGCGGCGGCGGGTGGCGGCTGGGGCGGGGTCGGGCGGCTGGGCTAGGGTTTCCCCCCGGTGGGCTGCCCCTGCTTATATACCCTAGTCGGGCCGGAGTCCTAGTCGGACACGGCCCGTTAGGTCGGTTCGTTTTTTTATATAATTCCGCTCGGAAGAAAAATAAAAAGAAATACTAAACGGACTCCAAAAATTCCGAAATAAACTTTCACGGGCTTCTAAAATCAAGACGCACAATGTGAACATTTATTTGGGACCTAAATGCAAATTTGAAAAACGCACATTTTTCCTAAATTCAAATAAAACACCGAAAAACTCCGAAATAAAATCTTATTTGATTTTATTATTAAATCCTCATTATTTCTTTATTTTGGGAAAGTCATTTTATTCCCTCTCTCATATTTTTGTAATAGAAATAATTGATGATAAAATAAATAAAATCAAATAATCCTATTCTCAAAATTTGAGAAAACTCAAATATGAAAATAACGAAATCCCCAACTCTCTCCGTGGGTCATTGAGTTGCGTAGTATTTTTAGGATCAACCAAAATGCAAAATAAAATACGATATGCATTGATGATCTAATATATAACATTCCAAATTGAAAATTTGGGATGTTACACTAAAATGACTCAAATCATTTTTCTAGACTCAACAACGCCAGCGATTCGATCAAGCAGGGGGCTCCTAAGGTCGGGGAAGGCTCTGATTACCAACTTGTAACGCCCTCGATGCGGCTATACATCCCACGTGTCGAAGCACGACTTAGAGGCATAAACGCATTGAAAGCAATGTCGCAAGTGAGGTAATCTTCACACAACCCATGTAATACATAAGGGAAAGAGATACATAGTTGGCTTACAATCGCCACTTCACACAATACATGAATAAAGCATTACATCATCCAAATACAATCAAGGCCCGACTACGGAGCCAAAATAAAAGAAGACTACCACAAATGCTACACAGATCCCCGATCGTCCCGACTGGGCTCCACTACTGATCAACTAGAACGAAACAACACAAAGGACAAGATCTTCATCGAGCTCCTCCTTGAGCTTGGTTGCGTCACCTGCACGGTTCAACGGCACCTGGAAACTGGTTTTGGAAGTATCTGTGAGTCACGGGGACTCAACAATCTCACACCCTCGCGATCAAGACTATTTAAGCTTATGGGTAAGGTAAAGGTATGAGGTGGAGCTACAGCAAGCGACTAGCATATATGGTGGCTAACCTATTCGCAAAAGAGAGCGAGAAGCGAAGGCAAAAGCACGGTCGGACAACTATGATCAAGATGTGATCCTAGAACAACCTACGTCAAGCATAACTCCAACACCGTGTTCACTTCCCGGACCCCGCCGAGAAGAGACCATCATGGTTAGGCACGCGGTTGATGTATTTTAATTAAGGTCAACTTTAGGTTTTCTACAACCGGAGATTAACAAATTCCCATCCGCCCATAACCGCAGGCACGGCTTTTGAAAGTTCATAACTCTGCAGGGGTGTCCCAACTTAGCCCATCACAAGCTCTCATGGTCAACGAAGGATATTCCATCTAGCGGGAAGACCCGATCAGACTCGGAATCCCGGTTACAAGACATTTCGACAATGGTAAAACAAGACCAGCAAAGCCACCCGAATGTGCCGACAAATCCCGATAGAAGCTGCACATATCTCTTTCTCAGGGCACACCGGATTGTCCAAGGTTCCGGTAGGCCAGCCCAGAGTTGCCCCTGGTGGTCACCTGCAGCTGACAGGTTGGACCAACACTCAGAGGAGCAATGGCCCGGGGTTTAATAAAGATGACCCTTGGGCAGGCCTACCCAAGGGAAAGAAAAAGGCTAGGTGGCAAATGGTAAAACCAATGTTGGGCATTGCTGGAGGAGTTTTATTCAAGGCGAACTGTCAAGGGGTTCCCATTATAACCCAACCGCGTAAGGAACGCAAAATCCGAGAACATAACACCGATATGAAAGAAACTAGGGCGGCAAGAGTGGAACAAAACACCAGGCATAAGGCCGAGCCTTCCACCCTTTACCAAGTATATAGATGCATTAATTAGATAAGAGATATTGTGATATCCCAACAAGTAAACATGTTCCAACAAGGAACAACATCTCCATGTTCCAACAAGGAAAAAAATTCAATCTTCACCTGCAACTAACAACACTATAAGAGGGGCTGAGCAAAGCGGTAACATAGCCAAACAACGGTTTGCTAGGACAAGGTGGGTTAGAGGCTTGGTTCAACAATATGGGAGGCATGATAAGCAAGTGGTAGGTATCGCAACATAGGCATAGCAAAAGAGCGAGCAACTAGCAAGCAAAGATAGAAGTGATTTCGAGGGTATGGTCATCTTGCCTGAAATCCCGCAAGGAAGAAGAACGAGTCCATGAAGAAGACAAACGGACGTAGTCGAACGGGTCCTCTCAAACGCGACGTTATCGAAACTAACCCGAGGAAGCAACACTGGAAAGAAACAAACACCATAGTAAATAACCACCACATAATCATGGCATGATGCACAACCAAGTATGATGCATGTCTGGTTTAAAGAAACACGACATGGAAAAATGCACAAAACAAACTTACAAATTAAGTGGACCTCAATATGCAACTAGTTGCATATTGATGGAACACCACATGACCTATTTAGTTCTCTCTTGTTTAGGTACTCAACAATATTAAATGTTGGTTAACATGGCAAGAGGTGAAACATAACAAGACTAAACCACCTAAACAATTTAAATGGGGCCGGATATAATAAACAACAAACCCGGTAAATCCCCATATGCATTTATCAATTTGGTGCAACAACAATTTTAAACATTTAAATGTTATTATCATGATGCGCATGACATGAGCAAGTTTTATGCAATTTTTATGAAAAAGTTGATAAGAACATTATGAAGCATTGGCCACTGCGGTGGAAAGAAAGGGGTGCCACTGAGACGAAACGGAAATGATGTCGCGGCAACATTCCGATGATCTGGTAGCTCACGGGGATACCGGTGCAAAAGGAAGTGGTTGTGAGTGTGTCATGCAACAAGATGGGGTGCTCCCGGATACCGGGTTCCCACGGGTAGACGACGGTGTCAAACGAGGGAACAACTAACGTTCACGGGCGGATTACAACAACCCACATGCATCTCATACAACTCTTGCACACGGTCCACGGGTGGTCGTCTCGGGGTTATACCTACGAAGCGTGCATTATCGGAACGGATCGAGTTCGGCGGTAGGGGTACACGTGTCGAAGGGGAAGTAGTTGTTCACGGGGTCGTCGTGGGAAGTAGCGGTTCACGCGATAGTAGTCGAACTTGACGTTCGCGTTACACGGGTCTTCGGCGATGGTCGTCGTACATGGTTCGGAGTGGTACTTGCACCTTCGGACTTGACGAATTCGAGGGCTTCGGGGTTCACCATTGAACTTGACAAAACCCACGGCGACGAAGAGGTACGCGTCAACCATAGTCGTTCGGGCGGAGAGCGTCGTCGAACCTGGCATTCTTCGGACTTGCTGTTCTCGTCGAAATGAAGGTCGTGGCGCGGGCGGAGGGAGGAGCTGGCGAACGGGGAGGACGAGGGGATCGGCGCTGGTGGAGGGAGTCGAGCGAGGCGGGCTGCAGGGAGAGATGGGATCGAGGCCCCTAGTGCGATGCGCTGCTCTCCTGGCGGCGCGGGGTGCGAGGAAAAGATTGGGAGGGAGAGGTTACGGCCGGGCCTAGGGTTAGGTTAGGTGAGGCCAGGTGGGCTTGCCGCAAATGGGCCGGCCTGGCTACAAAGATTGGGCGGCCCAGGTGCTAGATAGCCTAGGGATGAGGCAGGGCGCGGCTGGGCCTAGGGATGGACCCTAGAGGCCAGCCTGTTGGGCTCTCTCCTCTCTCTCCCTCAATTTCCTTTAACAGAAAGTAAAGAGAGGAGAAAAATGGAAAAAGAGGGGTTAGAGAAAACATTTGGGCATGCGGTTAAATCTCCCGGACTCATAAAAATGAGTTCGTTATGAGAAAATGCATTTGGCACCGCTTGGAAGGATTGCATTCAAACACTTTTGAATGTGATTCAAATAAGATTGAATTAACAAAACATTTTGGAGAGTCCAAAAATGTTCAGAATTTTTGTGGAGATCGGGAAAGCGATGAAAGAGAAAAAAAAATATATGGGCAAAGTTTGAGGTCAAGATGTGAGATAACAAAGGCCTGGGGAATTACTTGTAAGTGTTTTGGTGATTCCAAATTAATGGAATATTTATAATAGCTCCCTAGATATTAGGAGGATATGTTATAAAAAGAAGTCACTTTTCCCTCAATTTAAATGGATCGAAGATCCACACAATTTATTTAGTTGAGATGCAAAAGATTTATGACATGATGGCATGATGACATGATATGAGATGCATGACACGCAAGCAAAGACAAGGCAACAACAGCGAATAACTGGAGGACACCTGGCACATCGGTCTCGGGGCGCTACAGCTTGGGTGATGTCCTTCCTTGGACAAGGCTCCCACTTATGATTAACCCCTCTCGCAAGCATCTGCAACTACGAAAGAAGAATTAAGATAAATCTAATGATAGCATGAAGCATATGGATCCAAATCAGCCCCTTACGAAGCAATGCATAAACTAGGATTTAAGCTTCTGTCACTCTAGAAACCCATCATCTACTTATTACTTCCCAATGCCTTCCCCTAGGCCCAAATCATGGTGAAGTGTCATGTATTCGACCTTCACATAACACCACTAGAGGAGAGACACCATACATCTCATCAAAATATCAAACGAATACCAAATTCACATGATTACTTATAACAAGACTTCTCCCGTGTCCTCAGGAACAAACGTAACTACTCACAAAGCATATTCATGTTCATAATCAGAGGAGTATTAATTATCATTAAGGATCTAAACATATGATCTTCCACCGAATAAACCAACTAGCATCAACTACAAGGAGTAATCAACACTATTAGCAACCCACATGTACCAATCTGAGGTTTTGAGACAAACATCAGATACAAGAGATGAACTAGGGTTTGAGAGGAGATGGTGCTGGTGAAGATGTTGATGGATATTGACACCCTCTCGGTGAGAGGATCGTTGGTGAAGACGATGGCTTCGATTTCCCCCTCCCGGAGGGAAGTTTCTCCGGTAGAACAGCTCCACTGGAGCCCTAGATTGGTTCTGCCTAAGTTCCGCCTCGAGACGGCGGCGCATCGTCCCTAAAGCTTCCTTCTGATTTTTCCAAGTCAAAACACATCATATAGCAGAAGATGGGTATCGGGGGCCTGCCCGGTGGCCCACATGGCAGGGGCGCGCCCAGGGGGTAGGGCGCGCCCTCCACAATTGTGGATGGCAGGTGGCCCCCCTCTGGTGCTTTCTTCGCCCAATATTTTTTATATATTCCAAAATAATTCTCCGTGAAGTTACAAGGCTTTTGGAGTCATGCAAAATAGGTCTCTAATATTTGCTCCTTTTCCAGTCCAGAATTCTAGCTGCCGACATTCCCTCTTCATGTAAACCTTATAAAATAAGAGAGAAAAGGCATAAGTATTGTGGGATAATGTGTAATAACAAGCCATAATGCAATAAATATCAATATAAAAGCATGATGCAAAATTGATGTATCAACTCCCCCAAGCTTAGACCTCTCTTGGCCTCAAGCGAAAGCTGAAATCGAAAAATATGTGCACATGTTTAGAGATAGAGGTGTGGATAAAATAAAATACGGACATGAGGGCATCATGATCATCTTTTAGAAGAGCAATATATAATGTCATATAATTTCTTATGCTAAAGTAACAATTCGTTCACAAGGTAAAGTATGAATTAGAAACTTTATTGAAAATGAACAAACTTTGATCTTAGTCATTGAAATAATTGCAATTTATTATAACATCAGAAAGAGTCAATTCAAGTGCTTTTCAGCAAATCCACATACTCAACTATCATTTAGTCTTTCACAATTGCTAACACTCACGCGATACTTATGGGTTCAAAGCTTCTATCGGACACAGAGAAAGATAGGGGCTTATAGTTTCGCCTCCCAACCTTTTACCTCAAGGGCAATGTCAACAATAATACTTTATGATAACCTACATCCGAGTGGATATATATATATATATATATCTGGATCTCTCCAACACATAGTGCTTGCCAAAGGAAAAAGTGTAAAAAGGAAAGGTGAAGTTCGCCAAGACTCTTGTATAAGGATAGAAGATAAAAGTAAAAGATAGGCCCTTCGCAGAGGGAAGTAGAGGTTGTCATGCGCTTTTATGGTTGGATGCACAAAATCTTAATGCAAAAGAACATCACTTTATATTACCGCTTGTGATAAAGAACTTTATTATGCAGTCCGTCACTTTTATTTCTTCCATATCACAATTTCGTATAAAGCTTATTTTCTTCACACTAATAGATCATACATATTTAGAGAGCAATTTTCATTGCTTGCGCCGATGATAACTTACTTGAAGGATCTTACTCAATCCATAGGTAGGTATGATGGACTCTGATGGCAAAACTGGTTTAAGGGATGTTTGGAAGCACAAGTAGTATCTCTACTTGGTGCAAAGAATTTGGCTAGCATGAGAGGGAAAAGCAAGCTCAACATGTTGGGGGATCCATGACAATATAACTTCTATTCAGATAAAAGCAAACATAACTCATTATGTTGTCTTCCTTGTCCAACGTCAACTTTTTAGCATGTCATATTTTAATGGGTGCTCACAATTACAAAAGATGTCGAAGATAGTATATTTATATGTGAAGCCTCTCTTTCTTTATTACTTCCTATTAATTGCAACAATGACCAAAACTATGTTTGTTAACTCTCAACAACTTTTATTCATCATACTCTTTATATGTGAAGTCATTACTCTCCATAAGATCATTATACGATCTTTTTATTTGTTTTTATTCTTTCTTTAATTCCCTCAAGATGATAGCAAGATAGCAAAGCCCTCAAATCAAAACTACTCTTTATTATATATAACTCAAGGACTCGATTACATAGATAGAGATCAAAACAAAACTCAAAGATAGATCATACTAAAAACTTTATTCTTCTAGATCAAGATATAACCAAAATGATCAAACTAAGAAAAATGATGAAGGTAAAGGTGTGATGGTGATACGATACCAGGGCACCTCGCCCAAGCTTGGGAGTTGCCAAGGGGAGTGCCCATACCCATGTATTTATGTCTCTTTCTTCGGAGGTGGTGATGATGGAGTTGTTGATGTAGTAGGCTTGTCATCCATCTTCCAAGGCATAGGCTCACCATCATAGAAAGATGAACGAGTCTCCGGGATCCTCAAATCTGCAGCCAAACTCATCCTCTTAAATATGTATTCATACTCACAGTTTTGGTTTTGCAGGTCATAGATCTGGGCTTGGAGATGCTCGATTTTCTCATGAAGCTTGAAGATGGCCTCCCCGATGTTCTTTGCATCCAGCTTGTGATTGTTGGTGAACTCCGCGATCATCGTGTGATTGGCGTTGATTCCACGTTCCACCATCCCTTGGCACTTGAAAACTTGCTGCTCCATTGCTTCGAGTCTTGTCTCCATGCTTCTGGTCTTCTTCGGCCCCTCAACATCGCGGATGTGCAGCACCCCCTCACGCATCTCAATGGCTTGAGGGTGTCACAGCACCTCCGCAAGTAGGGGTTGATGACCTTCTTGAAAAACTTGTCCTTTGGGGTGCTCGGAGACGTCATGGTGATCTAGATCTGTCAAAAAAACAGCTCGAAACAAAAACAGAGGATTTTGTCATGGTACGGTGGTCAAAACCTTCGGGATATTATATAATGAATTTTTACCGACCAAAAGGAGTATTGTGCAAGAAAACAGAGTCCGGAGGGCACATGAGGTGGCCACAAGGCAGGGGCATGCCCAGGGGGTAGGGCGTGCCCTCCACCCTTGTGGTCTCCTCATGTCTCCTTCGGGTTACTTTTAATTTTCCTAATTTTTTAAATATTCCAAAACGGAAAAAATGCTATTGGAAATGTTTGGGAGTCGGTTTACTTACCATTCCAGATGCTTATTCCTTTTAGGAGCCTGAAACGTTCTGGAAAGTGTCCCTTATGTACTCCTCTGGTGTTACAGTGTCAATTATATTGGTCTTGACATTTATGGGATTACCTGAGATATAATGTTTGATTCTTTGACCATTTACCACCTTCGGATTTGTGCCTTCAGCGTTGTTGATCTTGATGGCACCAGAACGATAGACCTCTTCGATACTGTAAGGACCTTCCCATTTAGAGAGAAGCTTTCCTACAAAAAAATCTTAAACGAGACTTGTATAGCAAAACATGATCACCTACATTAAACTCACTCTTTTGTATCCTCTTGTCTTGCCATCTTTTAACCTTTTGTTTAAACAACTTGGCATTCTCGTAGGCTTGGGTCCTCCATTCATCAAGTGAGCTAATGCCAAATAGACTCTTCTCACCAGCAAGTTTGAAATCATAATTGAGCTCTTTAATAGCCCAATAAGCTTTATTTCTAGTTCGAGAGGTAAGTGACATGCCTTTCCATAAATCATTTTATATGGAGACATACCCATAGGGTTCTTATAAGCAGTTCTATAAGCCCATAATGCATCATCAAGTTTCTTAGACCAACTCTTTCTAGATCTATTAACAATATTTTGAAAAATCAATTTAATCTCTCTGTTGCTCAATTCTACTTGACCACTAGACTGAGGGTGATATGGAGATGCAATTATATGGTTAACATCATACTTACACTACAAAAAAAAGACACATCCATGACATTTTGGGCCGAACGAAATTTATTTTTGTCATGCTTATGACACTTCTATGATGATAATTGTGACAAATCCCGGCATCATCATTGATGTGGTGAGATCCTACTTCTATGAAAAAAATCATGACAGAAAATGGGATTTTCATCCTGGGCAGGCCGAAGACGCACCTGCATGACATTCTTTGGGTCCATGACGGAAAAAATCATGGTAGAAGCGAGGGCGAGGAAAATTTCGGGGAGTCCCTATTACGGTGGGTGGTCGGGGCCGAGTGATGCACGGAGGTTTGCGCGTTAATCTCCTACACGTACGCGCGTGTGTGCGAGGCGTTGGGCTCTAACTGAACCCAAGCGATTGCACTACCTACGTTAATGAACCCTAGCAATCGATCCCTGGCTGTTAACTGAAACCGAGCAATTCCTTCTCTACTGCTGCTAACTAAAGCCGATCGAACCTGCTGCCTCTTGTTGAACAGTGAGCGTTGTTGGGGGTTGGATGAACAGTTGCCGATGGGGGTTGGATGAACAGGACCCCGTGGTAGTAGAGGTCGTTGCCACTGGATGAACAGGACCCCGATCGAGCCGGTTGGGGTGGATGAACAGGACCCTGTGGAGGGCTGGATGAACAGCAGCCAGTGGAGGGCTGGTTGAATAGTAGTCGGTGGAGGGCTAAATTAACAGTAACCTATGGAGGGCTGGTTGAACAGGACCCCTTGGAGAGGGCTGGTTGAACAGGACCCCTTGGAGAGGGCTGGTTGAACAGGACCCCTTGGAGAGGGCTGGTTGAACAGTAGCCGGTGGAGGTTGGATGAATAGGACCCCGTGGTGAACAGTAGCTGGTGTAGGCTGGAAGAAGTCAACGGTGGATGAACTGTAGTAGGTGGAGGCTGGAGGAAGTCGACGGTGGATGAACAGTAGCTCGTGGAGGTTGGAGCGAGGCAGTAGACGGTGGATGAACAGTAGCCCGTGGAGTCCCGTTTTGCGGTACGCCACACCCCTCTCGATGAACAGGACCCCCCTTTTGACCGTAGGCGCTCCAACACAAGTTTGTTTCCTCCGTTTTGCGGTACGCCACACCCCTTCTGATGAACAGCACCCTGTTTCGACCATAGGAGCTGGAACAGAAGTCCGTTTCCTCCATTTGGCGGTACGCCAGACCCTTCCCGATTAACAGGACCCCATTTCGACCGTACGCGGCCGAACACAAGGCCGTTTTCCTCCATTTTGCGGTATGCCAAACCCCGTTCCGGCTGTTCTATCCAAGCCAGTTGGCTCCCATTTAACACGACCCATTCCGACCTAGTCTATTGCCTCCGGATGAACAAGATGCATTCCGACCCAGTCGCGTGAACACGACGATGTTTCCTCCATTCCGAGCCAGCTGGTTAACTAAAGATGAACAGGAAAACATCGTTGTCGTTTGTTGCCTCTCCATGTACACCAGCCCTGGCTGTCCGTATGCGCGAGTACGCGTTTCGAGAACCCTTTGTTATGTACGTACGTGGCCGTATTTTTTTGGCATGTGGCTGTATGTATGTGTACACGGTTTAGACGGGACAGCCTGGACTGCTACGTGGGGGGCTCTACTATGACATGTGCCGCTACTTACTTGGCCACGGTTCATCATTGCAAAGAGATCGATCGACCAGTATGTACGTACACGTTCTCGGCAAGACAGACAACGCTATGTACGCTTCGAACGGGTGGGTCCCAGCTGTCAGGGAGGATAAGGACGCACTTCCTTGCGTGTGAAGATATAGCTACTGGGTCCCAGCTATCAGGGGGAATCATTTTTTTGCCCGTAATAAGGACGAACTTACTTGCATGCGAAGATGTAGCTGGTGGGTCCCAACTGTCAGGGGAGAAAACATTATTTTTCAGGGTAAAAAGGATGCAGTTGCATGCATGCGTCCATGAGGGTGGTGTGTCCCCTCTCATGTACAGTCATCTTCCGATGTCTCTCATTTGTTGACCATGTTGAGCACATCGTGTCGAGCGCACCAAGGCCGGTGGACGACGGCGAGGCCTCGGACTAGAATGACCCGGAAATGGGGAAGATGCATCAGTGGAGTCACAGATGCTGAGGAGTGGGGAACTTGACTGGTTCGGGTGCAGGGCAGCACTTCCGCCCACATGAGATAGGAGCCAGAACAGAGGTTGAAGAAGCAGCACATTTGTTGGATTAACATTCCACGGTCTAGCTCCTAGAATCATTTGTCGATTAAGTTGACAAAGCCCTGCATACACGTTAGCTTAGTAGGCCCGCAAGTCAGCCACCAAATCTTCCAGGTCCCAGCTGTCATCGGGAGGAATAGTTTTTTTCACATAACAAGGAGGCACTTCCTTCCATGTGAAGATACAGCCGGTGGATCCCAGCTGTCAGGGGGAGGAAACATTTTTTCAGCTTAATAAGGAGGAACTTTCCTTGCGTGCGACCATGGACCTCGTGGGTCCCAGCCATCAGGCTCTCCACGTACAATTCACTTCTGAACAATTGTTTACCATGCCATGCCAAGCGTAGCGAGGCGGTGGACGATGGCAAGGCCCCGTACGGGAACGAACTAAAGATGGGAAGACGCAGCAGTGGAGTCGCAGATAGAGAGGAGTACATGGTTATAACTGGTTCTGGTGCGGCGTGGGGCTGTAGTCGGTCGAGAATAACAGTAGGTGTGGAGGAATGGAGGGATAGCCTGGCCGGCGATGGGGTAGCGCTTTGCAGCGATGCGTGCTAAGCAGAGCCGCTAGCCGCCGGAAGACAGAGTAGGTGGTCCCGGCGACTCTGGAGAAAGAAGACGAGAGATTGAAGGTGCATGCTGGCCGTTGGATATAAATCCAATGGCTTTGGATGTCAGAACCATTTGTTGACTAAGTTGACAACGCCTTGCGTAGGCTTCGACCTATTGGCCCACATGTCAGCCTGCAAAAATGTGGCATATATTTAACCCATATTTTCTAGAATTTACAATTCATTTACACGACTGAGTGAACAAGTAATTTCACGTCAATGCTGTCCATTTAATATTTTCTAAGAAATCCCAACCCATTTGCACTTTCTTGAAGTACACGAATTAGTTGGGCTTGTTCTATATATAATGTTAGGTTAGAAGGAGCAATTAATATCAAAAAATAAACCAGAGCGACACATTTTACATATATATAAAATTAACAAATTAGCGAGTTATTGCTCAAAAGAAAAATGAGCGCGTTATTATTACATTGGTCCTTCAAATCTTCGCAAGCTTTGGTATGCAATCACCTCGATTTTCCTTGCTTGTGAGTCAAAGACAACCAGGATTTTCCTTGCCAACTTCTGTTAAACAATTACTTTTATAAGTTAATAAGACGTGGGATGTTTTTATAATGTATATATAAGTCTCTATTAAATATATGATAATAGTAATAATATAAATATATATAATGTGGTTAGAAGGGAAAACATAAATTGGACACAACATTATTATTCTTATATATAGATAAATAGAAAAGTGATCTACATTTTATTAAAAAATACATTGGGCTGCTGATCTTTAAGAAAAAGTAAAACATATGTTGCGAGGACCATAGGCCGGTACATACATGATGGACCTCAAAAAATAAGTTGAAACCACTGTCTCGGTATGTCGTGGGCTACACATGTTAAGAAACAAAACCTAAGCCTAGCTGATACTTGTTCGCCCTCTGAAAAAAATGATACCAGCTAGATCCCCGATACCTCTTTCCCGAACAACAACAACAACAACAAAAAAGATCCCCGATACCCCTGGAAAACAGCTCCCCGAAGACAGTCATTGTTGGAAATTTATTTCATTTATTGACTAGGTTGACAAACCCGTGGGCCCCAACGTCAGTATACAATTAGGAGGAAGCTTTTTTTCCAATGAGGCACTTGCTTGCGTACGGCTTGGACCTGGTGGGTCCCCACTGTCAGTCTCTCAGCGTACAGTCCTCTCTGGATTCCTCTCGTTTGTTGAGCATGTTGACAACGGCATACGGTGGCGCCACGGCGAGCGCACACAGACGGGAAAGATCCGGATCCGGGGAAGACGCCTTCATTCTTTCGAGCATACCGCACTAGCCCGGTGGCTGCAGCCCTCTCACCCAAAAGCTGTACGGCCTGGGTTCGATTCCAACCGGTGTAGTTGAAAAATATCTAACACTTGCCAAAATTTTGTCCCTACTTTACCCAGATTTTCGCACACTCAACATTGTTTCCCCATTTTGAAAATAACATAACTTTTTGACTTTGCACCATATGAAGATGTGCTATACATGAATGTTGATCAACATGATGTTAACTTGTTGTTAGTTCCATTTTTTACGATGAATAAAATATCCAACATTCTGTTATCCATGTTTGAAAAGTGCCTATTGATTTAAATGCTTTGCCTCTGAAACATGCAGTTTCCTATCTGAAAATCAGTTGGACAAGCTGCCATCACCGGTGTTGGATTCGATGCCGCACTTCTTCAATCCCCTGGCAGTGCGAGGGGGAAATAAACTTTTGCCCCGTGCTGCCGGTTGGGGAATGGAGCAAACTGGATTAAAGAGGTGGCTGGTGGTGCGACTGAAGAAGCACATCAGACGCGATATTTTTTCCAGTGGATGGCTCTCGATGGCGTTTTTTACTTGCCTCTGCACCATACAACTTGTATTTTTAGCCTCCCAGTCTGTGGTGGACCAGCAGCCCATTTGCTGGGCGGGCCAACCTACAGAAAGCAGCACTCGATTTTTAATCAAGCCCCCAAAACAACGCAGTACTATGTTTGTTTTCAGGACGAAAACATTACGGCAGGGGTTGATCGGGGGAGGGGGTAGACGGAGCAAAAAGATCCTAACAAACAGGTGCAATTCTTCTTGAGAAGAAGGTGTGCCGTTGACACCCACGCATCACAAATCCCACAGTAGACATACTAACAAGTTCACACACAAGTACAAAAGAAAAGGTAAACATTCATATCAAAGTTAGGTTCACAGGACACGTTCACATTCATAGCCAACATTCATAATCAACAACTCAAAAGATTCATATATACACAAGTTCAACATGTCTATGCATCCAAATGATTGATAGATCACAAGACAATATTCATAGATAATACACAAAAATATTCAGATATACACATGTTCAGTATGTTTATGCATCCAAATGATTGAGATCACAGCCAATATTATCCATGGGAAAATTTTAATTACCTAGGGTACAGACTGGTAAATGGTGTTCAGTCGGAGGTACTTCTTGCTAAAATTAATGCTTATACAAGTAAACTTTCGAGTACATAAGAGGCAGCACAGGCAATCTAAACTTTGCTTGTAGGTTTATCCTTGAGATAGTGGCCTCGATGCCGAGGGAGGTTTGAGCAACTTGGCGACTACTTTCATCCAACAAGTTTACTGGCTCATCTTGGTCCTGTAGCTCGCCAACATTCTACATTGCAGACAAGAAAGGAGGCGGTCGATAAAATGAACCACCCAAATTTTTTGTGCAGTTCAACTGAAATGGAGCATCCCTGGCGTGTAGACTGATTAAGTGCTAGATGAATATACACGTCAAACAACTTGTCTGGAATCTTTAGATTCCATGCCATACAGTTCGCTACCATTTGTGTCGATAACCAAGAGGCACAAGTTGGGACCAAAGACTGGACTGTGTTTTTCTGGGCTATGTGCTAAGCAATATTTTTGGCGTTCACTCTCCTAATACTTGGATTTTGACAACTGGTTGACGCCGGTTGATACTCGAATGAATATAGGTGCTTCTTATTATCAACATCATGCTTGTCTGAGTGAACTTTGGAGTACATAGCAGCAGCATAAGTATCTATCCATCTGATCTTTTTGTGCAGTTCTACTGAAATCGCCCAATGTAATGATTTGCCTATGAGTTCAGGCTCCAAGTTACTCCTTTATGAAATCGGCAAACAGTAGCACAATACCAAATTACCAATACATATGACAAGCACAATAATCAGGATAAAGACCAGTACCAACCTGTGTGAGGTAGAATATCAATTACTATTTCCTTTGACTGGAAGTCGAGATAAGCAACTTACAGGAAAGGAAGGAAGCAGTCGAGGTAATGAAGCACCCAAAGTTTTTGTGCAGTTCCACTGAAATCGAGCATCCCTGTTGGCACATATATTAAGAGAGCAAGATTACTGTAATAGTGGGACTAGTTGATGAAACATACACTAACAAATAGAAGCACCCTCATTATCTTAATGGGTAAAGTTAGCAACATAGTATTCTTGCTTAAAGAGAGGTATTAGTTTATTTAATCAGTGCCAATTAGCTCAACACTCAAAGCATTGCCATGTATCATAGGTTGCAAAAATTTAACGTGCAAAGATAAAGGAGTTTCTCATGACAGTAGCAACACAGTAGCACGATACAAATAGAGATGACAGCAAACTAATATGGATGAAGGCCTTAGGCCGGTACCAACCTTAGCAAACAAGCTTTTCAAGTAGTCCCAGAAGAGATGATAAAGCACTCACTGGAATCACTCAATAGTATATATTTTTGTGTACTTCCAATGTATGGTTGAAATCACTCTTGTTTACTAGTGGTGAGATTATATCGAAAGATTATCAAGAATTTCCAGCAGAGTTAAAGCACTGGTTGGGATACAGTTCATTGTATTCTCTTGTGCAGTTCCACTAAAATGTATGATTGGCACAACATGATCCTTGTTTGCACAAGTAGGAACAAGGTGAAACCTTCATTAGCTTAGTGAGAAAGGATAGAAAGACATTAGCATATTACTTTAACAGTAGCATCAAATTCATTATGGACAATACACAAAACATTGCCTCATTGAACCAATGACAATAAATTGACATGCAAAACAATAACATGATTATGTCATGACACTACCAAGATTCCCTCCCAACTCCACCACATGATTCACCTCCATAGAAACACATACACACGTACATGATTCAGCATAGGGTGCTACTAAAGATTTGTTTAAGTCCGACAGGAAAATTAGGCAGCAATAAATTAGTGCTAGTTAAGTACTCCTAATTAATTATGTGACCTTGCAGGAGGGACAACAGAAGTGGAAGGGCTCCCTAGAGGATCGTCTCACATGTAAGGGAGACGTTGCCGGAGCCCTTGAATGGCCTCGACTGAGGCCTCGGCTTCAGCAAGATCACCTTGGCACTGTTGATCGTGTAGAGCTGGGTCACACATGCATCTAGAATCCAGTTAATTAGTATGATGTGTTGTCAACCCAAGTACTACTCTGTTGCATTTCTCTATCTATCTCTACTCTACTCTTATAAAAGCAGAGTTGGTGATGATGGTGTGCCTGCCATCCTGCAATATAGGTCATCCGATTTATATCTGACGGATAGGAAGGAAACTATGGCAATTTTGCAAAAAGATACCCACACCCCTCTCCACATATGCAAATAAGGCCTTCCCTCATTCATCCTTTTCTCTCATAAGATAAACTACTCATACAAATGCATCTTGATGTTACGTGCAACGCACAGGCATCTTGCTAGTCTTCCAAGTAATTTAAGACTAGTAGCAACACATCAATACAATACCGCTAGCAAGATGTCAGGATAACATAGGATTGTACCATCGTGTGATCTTCATTTCCTCCTTATTCTTCTTCATCTTCGTCTTCATGCTCTGTTTCTCTTTCTCCTCACCAGTTGGCAAAACCAAGTACATGATTGGCCTTCTATTTCAGAATTGGTTTTGTCAGTGAGGGAGTACACGTGTACTAGTAAACAATAGCATTATTTTCTCATGGAAGTCGCAAAATAGAGATGAACACATGCATTAAATATCATCCTTACCTAAAGGAAGGTTATGGGTGCCAATAAGGATGATGAAGATTGGAACACGAATCTCCCTTTCTGCAGTTCCACCAAAATGAACCAACGGTTCCAGTCTGACATTCTAGTTAAACAACACAAAAGTCACTTTCTTTTAACAAGTGTTTTGTGCAGTGCACCAAAAGGTCGCAATAGCAATGAGGTGAAATGGATATCCCTGTTTGCACAAAAAGATGCAGAGGAAACAGTCAGATCCTCAAACGATTGTTGGCAAAAACAATTGGCTAAACTTGTCATGGCTTATAACAGTGGCATGGCTTCATTTTACCAGGGGCATTAGATTAAGAACAGCTAAATATTTTCTATAAGGGCATGGGATAGTGGGTGCACCAGCAGTCCAGCACCATGTACCTAAACCGGGGCATAAAGTGGTGATTCAGAGTTTGTTCCCCCGAGAAACAAACATCCAAGAAACATATCTGGGCTGGTCCCATTTTTGTTCACTCTAGCCACCTACTCCTACGTGTGGATAGCAAATCTAGTCCTGGTCATACCATTGTGTATAGCGTTTCCCCTATATTTCCCTTTTCGACCAAGAGACTGGTAGGATGACCAGTCTGTACTACTTTCACCCCCTTTCCTTCCTGTTTGTACCAAGTCTGATGTACATACTAAATTTCCCCCTTTATTTCTTGTTTGAACCAAGTACAAGATTTGACTCCATGAAGTAGCTTTACCTCTAAGAATAGAAAAAAAATAGGTGACATTAGACCATCTGATCGAGAGGGGCTGAGAGGTATAAAATGATGCACATGCAGCGATGTAGCGAGTTGGGGAAGTAGAGCTAGGCTGGTTTCAAAGGAAGATATACCTTCAGGTCGTCGGGATGTGGATAGGTGGGCGGCAGGAGGCCGGATATGCCCACACTAGGGTAGCGATGAAGGGATTGGAGGACCTCCGCGCGGGCGCTTGGCTAGAGATAACATTGCGGCCAGTAGTGGGTCTCCTCCCTCGCTGTCGACGACAGCCTAAATGCTACCCCTCCTCCCCTTCGTCGGTGGAGGGGGATACGTCCGGATTTGTAACCAGCGCTGAGGATAGAAAGACAGTGTTACCACCACTATCTTGCTTAGATCTGGAGAGGATAAGAGTGTGTGAATAGAGAAACCCTAGCAGCCAAGCACGGAGGCTCCTGCCTATATATACGTATAGTGGGGTAGTTTTATTTTTTCACTCCATCAAAAAAGTCGTTTAAAATTGTGTACATGCTAGGTCACCGTTTTTTAGTTGTTGGTTGTTTTTTGAGATAGCTACTCACTTATTCCAAGTGGTGTTAGGGCATCTCCAACGTTGGGCGCTTCGGAGGGCACCAGGATCGATTTCCTACTAATTTCCCTGTCAATTAGCAGTTAGGCCTTGGACTACTAGCGCCAGACGCTACGTTGGCGCAAAGATAGGCATCGACCACTTAGTCCTTTTCTCTCCTACAACATGCGTGTGGGCTGCTCAATTAGCACTCAATTAGCGCCGGCTGTTAGCATCTCGCGTTGAGAGGTAAAGCGCCTAGGAATTTCCTAATTGAATAATATTTACTTTTTACTCCATAAGCATCTACTTACGTGTCTTGCATTGAAGATTCCCTTACGGTGTGCCAGGTCGCACTTTCTATTGTTCAAGTCTGGTACTAGACCCTCCATTAAGTGAACAACCACCGCCTCATAAAATTTTTGAACAAGCCCACGGCTAAAATTATCGAAAACGTGGGCTGCCCCAACATGCATTATTATTTATATTTTCTATGTGAGAGTATCCTCAAAACAAAATGTGAGAGTACAATCTTTATTAGGCCCCTTTGTAATTTGTGCTAAATTTTGACCAAAGATTTAACTGACAAAATGGTAGTGCATGTTAACAAAAATTCTATCCTTTGATTCGTATTTGAACATAGTTTTCAATGATGTAATTTTTTGTGGCATGCATGAACATTTGGTTAGTTAAATTTATAGTCAAAATTTGGCACAGATTATCATAGGGACCAATAAACTAGGACGGAGCTCCTCTTCTGTCATCCAAACTACTACACTGTATATGACTAGCCTCTCTATCTACATGTGGGACATCAAAGCATCCGGGCCCGTGTGCCATCCACCAAATCATAGCGAGGTGCTACAGTCGAGACTCACTGGTCACCCCGGTGTGGCCGTCATGACCCGTCATATCACAAAACCCACACCTTTACCAACAGTGGTAAAGTGGCCTCGAAGTTGGACTGGACGAAGCAACCATCATTTCACTGGAACGCTCATTGAAGCCCTTTTTTCCTTTGAAGAAAACCTCACTCCAGGCTACTCAATTCTGCCATTTTTCTTCTGTACCGACGAAGGAAAGGTGTGCGAATCAGTGATGCTACTATATTTTCATTCCAAGAATCTTCTTTTTGGGAAGCACCGACCGATTCTCACAGCCTATTCTTTCCCCATTTTCATTGCAATTATGATTTCCTTTCGATTGTTTTTTGTTTGTCAGTTTATTGATGGATCCTGGAGCACTAGGAAAAGAGTTGTCGGCGGACAACCCACTCGAGACAGAGATCTCTAGGAAGCGAGCACCGACCAATGAGTTGGCCATGTTGGTGGGCCAACCCATGGAGACGAAGAACTCCAAGAGACAAGCACTGGACAAAGAGTTGACGAATTTGGTGGACGAACTCCTCAAAGAAAGCTGGAAGAACAACAAGGGACCCACCGTGCCTACCCCAGAAACTCTAATGGCCACCTATGAGAGGCTCGAGGTCGAGTTTGAGGAGATAGTCACCGTTGAGAAGGAATATTTCCCTGGAAAGGCGATGGCCCCCGGAGGGATGGGATCCCCCGATGAGCTGCACAAGGTAAAAAATGGCTTACCATAGTTGTGGTTTTTGATTATTTGCAATGTGCTTGCTAATATGTTAGGGTTGTGCAGGTGGCGGTGGGCGTCCTTGATGATTCCGATGTCGTGGTCCGTCCTGTGGACAACACCCCAGAGATCGTTTCTGATGTCGCGGTCCGTCCTATGGACATCGCCCTAGAGATCGATTCCGATGCTGCTGTTCGTCCTATGGACATCGCCCCAGAGATCGATTCTGATGTTGCGGTCCGTCCTGTGGACATCACCCTAGAGATTGATTCCCATGCCGTTGTTTGTGATGTGGTCATTGCCCGAGAGATCGATGACAAGAAATAGTTGGTCGCGATAATCCTTCAAGGTAGTTTGCATTGTGTTTAATTACCAGAACGATGTGTGTTATCAAACCATCTTAGGGCTAGTGCACTGTCCTCTGTGGGGCGGTACTTGCTACTTTTCTTTGATAGTGAATCATGCGAACCCTCTCCGAGTTATGGAAACAGATGTATCCTCACCAACTTTTGATGTAATATATGGCATGCTTAGATGTAAGTTTGAAATGTTTATCATATCAGCAGGGCTTGTTTGATGATTCTTGGTGTTAGTAGGCTAGCTACTGTGTGAGCTATAGTACTTGCAAAACACTCACCGAACAGAAATGTTGGGCCTAATGAGCTCATGGTACACTTATAGGTCTGATATGTTGTCAATCAGCCAGTAGCCCAAGCTCCTAAAATTGTAGGCTTAGCGATCGATCAGACAATAGTCCACAATTATACATTAATTCACATCAAACTCGAAGAGTTGGTTCACGGATACATTTAGGCCTCATTTGGTTCATAGGGTAGGAAAATCGTAGCAATAGGGAAGTCATAGGAAATGAGATGACATGTATCTTAAATCCTATGAGTAGGAATAGGAAAGGAGATGCCCTTTGATTCACATCATAGGATTTTTTTCCATTGAGTCTAGGCTAATGTTTATTTTCCTATGAAATGTGGAGGATAGGAAAAATTTCTCCATAGGAATGTGATTCCATTCCTATAAACCAAAGGGCTCTACAGAAATTTTCCTATAGAAATCCTATCCTATGAAATTCCTACAAGATTCCCCTAAACCAAAGGAGGCCTCACATTAATAGCCAACAAAATTGGCACATACTTGTAACATGCGTGAATGTGTAATTTTTTGTTGGAAGCGTGAATGTGTAGTGACGTCGTACTTTCGGAGTGGCTACAGAGAGTGTGTACATGTGCTAGAGGGGTTGTGGGATGGGGAGAGATCTAGAGAGAGGAAGACCCTCTTTCTACTCCTAGTCGTTAGATTGACAAAGGATATTTTTTGAGAACACAAAATCATAGCAATACAGAGATGTACTCCCTTCGTTCCAAAATAGATGACTCAACTTTGTACTAACTTTGAAACGGAGGGAGTACAAATCCTAGGCTGGCTAGTTTGGCCTAGTGGGTTTCAGTGATATGACGTGCTATAGCATCGGCCAGTCTTTGCGTATGGTAGTAGTATTGCGGGTATAGTAAGTTTTCTTGAAGAAGCGGAATTTAGGAAAGTCATGATGGTTCCTTCGTCCAACCAACATACAGTGGGAAAGGTAGGGCCTGCGCTTTGACCGGGGTGGACCAAGATAATTTTGTGCATGGCAGGTGGACCAGGATGGTCGATGTCCCACATGTCGGCAAATGAAAGTATTCTTTCCGATATCGAGGACGAGCAACGAGTATTCATTGTTTATTTTTTATGAAAGCTATTGTCTCCACTGTTACGATGGAGGAGTGTGAAACATGGCAGCCCAGTTAACTTGGCATGTGCACAACTCCCTCCTTCCTTATGTACCATAGTGTTAACTATAAGGTTGGCTATAAGGTTACAACTTTTTCTCACTTTCTCTCTATCTATTTCCTCTCAAATATTTTTACCTTCTTTTTTAGACACAATTGTTTTTATACCTCTTTTTTTAGAATTAGTTTTTTATACCTAAGAGCACGTGTAGAGAAGGGCTCTTGCAGAGCCTACTCCTTAACTTTCTCAATGCCTCTCTCTCCTCCACATAAGCAGGCTTATAGCCCAGTATTGTACTAGTTCTACTTGCTATGAATGTGGGCAGCTGGCGTTTGAGGGGGGAGCGTGCGCGGGAGGGGTTTTCTGGTGGGCCAGGGTGGTCTTGAAAGCGGTCCGGATTCCCGCATGGCCCACCTCGCATTATCACCTTCTCCCTCCCTCGCCTCTCTCTTCTTAGCGACGCCCACCGAGCGATTAGATTTCGGCTATCGACGGTTTATTCAATTGCAGTCCCACATGTCAGTGAAAATGCAAGACAACGCGTGTCCCCTCTAGTGAGAAGCGTGCGAGCCGGACTGTTGGGGTGCGAAGCGAATGAGACAGGTGTGCTTTAAGTGTGCCACCTTTTCCTTTTGAACTTGCAAAGCGTAACATTTTCGTGCGATCGATCGATAGAAATCCAGAACAAAATGACGAGGGCGGGGCTATCCCGTGCGTTAGGCGGGCTAGTTTGAGTGATATGACGTTCTACAGTGCCATCCACTTGCTCCATTTTTATGTAAGCAAGAGTCTACACTCTTATGTGGGAGGAGTGCGAAACACGGCAGATCTGATTTTGATCGAGGGATAACTGTTCCCTGCGAAATAATGGAGCACTGTTAGCGATTATAGCATGATAGTTAGGGCATATCCAGCACTGACCCACAAATTTACACCGGCATCTATTCGAGGACACTGATGCCAGATGCCATCCAATGCTGCCCGCATACCTTTCGACAACTATATGAACTAACTGGACGAAATTCGTGCAAACAAAGAAAACTAAAATTAACCGGATGAAATTCATTACATTTCGAAAAAATATCCTATCAACTGGACGAAATTCATTACATATTTCGCACAAACCATACTAAAACCTACTGTAAACCTAATCTAAACGATCGCCAGCGCCCGTCCACCATGTCCGGCCATGAGCCCCGAGAACTGACGCTCCGGTTATTGCCTTTGCCTCCTCCTCATCCGCATCGGCTTTGTCCAGCTCTGCCTCGATAACCTCCTCCTCCGGAGCACAAGTTTCTGAAGATATCCGCATCCACATCGCCATCAAGCGGCTAATCGGCCGCTGATGTTTACCCCACCAAGCTTGGCATCGACTGAGTTTTGGAGTGGTGGCCTTCCTGGGACCAGAGCGGCGGCGACCTACCATGTACTACTCTTCCTCACTGCCTGCTGTGCCCGCGCATGTGCGTCGGCTTCGTGGTCATGGCGGCGGAGGGCGGCCGGGGGGGAACCAGCAATGTCCTTCGTCTGCTCCTGCGACAATACGTCCAAGAGAGCTTTGGAGCGTGCCCGGAGCGGAGCCACTGATGTCCTTCGTCTGCTCCTACGATAGTACATCCAAGAGAGATTTGGAGCTCTAGGAGGCCATGGTTGGAGTGGTGCCGACAGAAGGAAGGGACCGGAGGAGAACGACTGTGGGTCTTTGGCTATGGCTGGGAGTTGGGGCTGAAGTTAATATAGCGGGCGAATGGTAATGAGTCGCGGCGGACGGATGGATGGCTGGCGCCGGAGTAGGTTCGTCGGCAGCCGCGTGTCATTAATGTGGGCGGCGGACGGACGGATGCCTGTGGTGTCGTTAAGGTGGAGCATTCGCTTGCATCGGGATGTCGTGTGGGTGGCACTTTCTCGACCGTCGCGCTGCTGCAATGCCGGCGCAAGTGAGAGGTCACGTCGGGCATGAATGTCGATGCTGCTTCAGTGACTTAACTTCATGTGCAGTTGGGTCACTGACATGTTGGCCCAACAGGCATCTGGACCACATGTAAGTGACCCAACTACACATGTAGTTAAGTCACTGAAGCTAAGTCTCGTGAATGCGGCATTCATGTTCTCGAGAGACGGTGACAGTTTCAGGCGGGAAGCACGCGCTAGCAATGGAAGTGGTTTCGGTAGGCTCGAGCGGTCAGACGCTGGCGTGGTGGTAAAATGTGAACTCATGGATGACGAGCCTTTGAAGCATATGCTGCACGTATAGACAACCAGGCATCCATGCAACCGCTCTTGTCACCAGCTAGCCTTCGACGACCACCATTAGACATCACTCAACCATGCATAACTTATGAATAATGGACGAATCGATCAAACACACACTCGTGTGCAGTGGCACTATGATCGGTCGCTCACGATACATATATAGGTACCATAGTACCCTCTCTAGCTAGGTTGTGTTATAGATTGTCATTGTGATGGATGATATACATCAGCAAGGCGCCGAGTCACGTCGTCGCATCGTGTGTTGAGCCATGGCTAATGTCAAGCAGCTCGGTGCCCAAGCACGAGTATGATGTTGGTGTTGAGCCAGGTGAATACATGCTCGGTGTTCGCGGAGGCCGCCAACGAACGTCTAAATAGTAATGTCAGGCACCACCAGGGCGCGTAGGTGACGGGCTTGCTGTTTGCGTTGTACCATGAGCAGGACTTTGATTGAGAGGGCGACGCGCATGCATTAGCATTCTTTGACAGCATGAGCGTGAGTGTCATCACGCATACATGCTGCTTGCGTGTATGGACAGCGTGCGATAATGTGTGCATCACGTATTATATAAAAAATCAGTTTGTGCATTTAACACAAAGTATTTCATTTTCATTTGGCTGACGAGTGTGCGTTGCAGCGACAAGTCCGTGGTTTGATTCCTCACATATGCATAATTTTGGTTTTTATTTGTTTCTCCACTGACAAGTAGGCCTGCATAGATAGATAGATACAGAACACGAGCTGATGAGGCACATGCGGACTGTTTGACTGGTCAACCGGACAAATACGGAGCTATACGCTGAGCCAGTGACTGTATAATCACCATATCTCGTATTCAATGATCAAAGTGAGCTATCAAGACAAGTTTGATGACCGTCAATGCATTATACTTGGTAATAAATGACCAGGATTGAAGGAGAATCCAAATTTCCTTCGTCTTGTGTCCATGAGCTCTTGACAAATAAATGCACTATATGGTTGTCTGGCCCTCCACCCCAGAGCTCTCACCAAGCATCGTTCATGCTACCGCGCCTCACACTAACCTGTAAGGAAGCGATGGCATTGCACCGCGCCGAGTTCCTCGCCACCCACGACCGCACACAAAATGGTAGGGAAGCAATGGCATCCTGCCGTGGCGAGTTCATCACTACTCGCGACCTCACACCTACGTGGGAAGACTTTGAAGCTGCCAAGGCCGAATGGACGGTGGGGTAAGAGGCGGCCAAAGTCACATAGAGGGAGCGGAAAAGGCAGAAAGCACTCAACAAAAGAGAGGCCCGCCACTGCAAGAAAGAAGAGGACGCACGCGCTACTGCGGAAAGCTCGGCAAAGATCCAAGCACGGTGGGGTGTCGCCGACAAAGCCGGGAAGGAGAACGACGGGGTCTGGCCAGCATGTGAGAAGTAGTAGTACTAGTAGCTAGTGTGTCTGTATGTGTCGCCCGTACATTTGTTTAATTAATTACGAGCATGTGCCAGTACTCGTTACTGCTGTACTTTTTTAGAGCAAATTACCAGTACATTAGCCTAGACTCAATGGAAAAATTCCTATCCTATGCATCAAATGGCATATCTTTCTCTATAGGAATTGAGATGCATGTCATCTCACTTCCTATGATTTTCATATGCCTATAAAATTCCTACCCTATGAACCAAAGGAGGCCTCTGTTTGAGTACAGTACTACTGTAGCTAGAAGTACTGCTGGTACAGTAGTTTTCTTCAAGAAGCGGAATTCAACAAAGTCATGATGGTTCCTTCATCCGACCAACTTCATAGTGGGAAAGGTTGGGCCTGTGATTTGACAGCTCATTAGTCATCATTATTGTGGTGCGACGACCAGGGTGACTCTCCCTTGGAGTTCTACGTGCATGGCAAGGGGACCAGGACGGTCGATGTCCCACATGTTGGTGAACGAATGTCACATCCCTAGCTTCTGGTGCTGCCTAGTGTTTGCATCTTGCTAGCATCATGTTTAAATTTCTGAAAGTTGAATTGAGGATAGTTGAAACCCTCACAAATCACTCCAGAAATAATCAACAATAAAATCTCTTCAAAGAAGTCCAAGGAAATGTTCCTGTTACTCTATGAAAATATTGCTAAGAGGTAAAATTCAAACCAATATTTTTGGAATCACAGAAATATTATTTGGGGCCTTTGAATTAAATCAATGACATATTTGAGTTGGATTTATTTCTGTTATATAAGAAATAAAGTTCAAATATTTTTGTAAGTTTGCATGTGACCTTGGACTACCTCCCTGAGCTCACATAAAAATTTACAGAAAGTTTTAAAATGGTTTGGTTTGTAAATCAAATCAAAACAAAGAAAGAAAATAGAAAACAGAAACAAATAAAAGAGAGAGGGACTTATCTGGGCCTTACCTGGCTGACCCAGATCCTGTGCAGCCCAGCTGTGGCCCAGCACTGTAGCTGGCCCAGCCCAGCCGCCGCATCGTCTTCAACCTCCTACCAATAGGCAGGAGGGCGTGTGCTCGCCGCGCGCGCGCCACCTCCACCCTGCCTGGCTGCCCCTCGTTGCCTTGGATGCCTTCCGCGATGCCACGCACACCCCTGACCCCTCTCATTTTCCCTGGACTCTTTCCCCCTCCTCTGCTCTCTGATCCGCGCCGCCTGAGAGGAGCCCCTCACCGCCGTTCGCCATAGCCGCAGCCACCGCCTCCCTCTCGCCTCCCCGACGTGCCCCAGGGATCCGCCTCATCGCCTTCATCCTCCTCGCCGAGTCATGCAACGCCGGGTGCCCTGGAACGCCGCCATCACCATCGTCATCATCCTGTGCCCCGACGATTGCCGCCCGTCGATTCACCGTCGGAGAAGCTTCCCCGAGCCGCTGAGCTTCTCCCCCGATCCCTTGTGAGCTTCTGCACCTTCCCCTATGCTCACCCCCTCTGTTTCTCTCTGATAGCCTCGATCCTCGCCGTGCCCGAGCTCGCCGTCGCCCTGCCATGTTGCTGCCGTGGCCACAGCTGCTGCCGTACCTTGTTGAGCCTGCCTTTGTACTCACCGTGCTCCCAGGAGCCGAACGCACGCACCAGCTCCTCCCCTAGTGCACCACAACCCCAAACCCGCAACCCACCATGTCGCCGCCGTCGCCAAACCTCGTCGCCGGTCACTTTCCGGCCACCTCGCGACCTCCTTTCCGGTCCTTTGGATGCGGACGAGCAAGAGCTACTCCCCGGAGCCCTTAGCTCGCCAAACCACCACCCGTAGCTCAAATCCGAGCCGAGCCGTCGTCGTTTGGGTCGCCGCCAGCAAGGCTCCGGCGACTGCTGATGTGGCCGTCATTAGGGGCTAATCGCGCAACAAATTAACCTCCAGTGAAACAGACAGCCGGGCCCCACTGCCTAATTAACCCTGGTTTATTTTTGTTTAGGTTAGACTAACCCCGCAGGGCCCACAGGTCAGTTTGACCTGGCCATGTCACGTGTTGACCGACCGCACATGTCAAGTTGACTTGCTGACGTGGCTGTTGACCTGACCCCACCTGTCATTGACACTAAACAGCACTATGTCACTGACCAGTGGACCCCACTGGTCAGGTTTGACCTAGGCCGCTACTGTTGCCCTATTGAGGTCAGCATGACGTAGTGCTGACGCTGTAATTGTTTTCTGGGATTTTAAATAAATCACAAATGATTTATTTAATTCGGAAAATATCCAAAACTTCTAAAAATCATAGAAAATCAACCGTAACTCCAAATCAAATAATTTATTTATGAAAAATGATCAAAAAAATCCAATCTTTCCATCTGTACTAGTTTCATACATGTTAGAACACTTTAACCTTGCTGTTTAGGTGAAACAAGTTAATGCACTAATATGACTTCATAAAATGGGTTTGCATTTGAATCTTTGGTTCAAATGGACTCATTTCAATATGTTCTAGCTTGCATTAGCCCAAAACACATTCATATTGCCATGTCATAGCATGCATCATATTGTTGCATATCGTCATGTGTTGATTGTGTTCTTTCTCAGTTGCCGGTGTTTGTCCCCCCTCAGTAGACATTGATCGAGCGATGAATTCATTGACACCGATGAAGAGTTATACTATCTCCAAAAGTGCCAGGCAAGCAAAACCCCCTTGTTCATTCTGATATAATCCCACTCTCTCGCTCCTACTCTCTTTTACCGCAATAGGACAACAACGATTCAACTGTATCATGCTGCGGTAGCTGAACCCCTTTCCTCTGCATGACCTGTCATTGCCATAGTAAATAGATGAAACCCACTAGCATGAGTAGGAGTTGTTTGAGCCCTGATGTGCCTACTCATTCATGCTTGTTTGTCATGCCTGCTATTGCATAGAGTTGTGTCGGGTCTGATTCATCGGGAATGAATTGGAATGGTGATGAACATGTCCTACTGTGTGAGCTAAGTGTGTGAACACGATTTGGTAAAGGTAGCGGTGAGAGGCCATGTAGGAGTACATGGTGGGTTGTCTCATTGAAACCATCCTCAGGAACTGAGTTCCGTGTTTGTGATCCATGAAACAGCTACTACCACACATTGGGCCCTAAAATATGACCCCGTCGACTTATTGACCCCTCTCGTCCTTTGTCCAGGAGTTGCAACTAGTTTCTGGTGTTTATAGGTTATGTGTTAGCGGCCGTGTGTAGCGCTGACCCTAGGGGTGGGCTATGATGCGGTAGATAAACCGTGGCCGGGTATGCCGGGCGCCCGTTTGGCGTCTCGGGACCCTGTACACATCGTTTGGGGCTGTTGAGGACACCCGGCCAGATTTCCTTGCGGAGGGAACCCGAATAGGCGATAAACCTGGACTAGAGACTTGTGCGGTTAGTCAGGTCATGGTCTACACCCACGTCGTCTTTCGCTTGAAGTCTGCCGAGCACATGTCGTGTGCACACGCTAAGTGGTGGAAACATGTGTGACGAAGTACACCCCTGCAGGGTATAAAACTATTCGAATAGCCGCGTCCGCGGTAAAGGACTTCTGGGTTGCCTATAACAGTTCATAAACAAGTGGAAGTGGATACTCTAAAATGCGCAAGATAAGCGTGAGTGCTATGGATGGTGTTCTCATAGGTAGACGGGAGCAGATCCATAGTGGTGAATTTATTGGTGAATATGTGGACTCGTGTGCGCACCTCAAAAGAGTTGCTTGCAGTCGTAGTTCAGGTTAGCCACTGAGGCAAAGCTGGCTTGCTGCAGTTAAACCCCACCATCCCTTTGTTGATGCCGATGCATATGTAGCTAGTTCTGATGTAAGTCTTGCTGAGTACTTTTGTACTCACGTTTGCTTAATTTATGTTTTGCAGAGAGACTTCAGTCTCGCTAGTAGTTCTGCGTGGACTTCGACGTTTAGCTTGATACCTCAGCTACGATCTTGTGCCCTCAACAGGATCTGGTAGATAGTCAGGCTTCTTAGCCTTTTTCATTTGTAGATGTCTGTACTCAAACATGTTAAGCTTCCGCATGTGCTTTGATTTGTATGCTATCATTGTTGGGTCATGAGACCCATGTTTGTAATATCTCGCTCCTCGGAGCCTAATGAATAAATACTTGAGTCGTAGAGTTATGTTGTGATGCCATGTTGTATTTACACATATCGAGCATATTGTGTGTATGATTGAAATGCTTGGTATGTGTGGGATACGACAATCTAGTTGTTTATCCTTGGCAGCCTCTCTTATGGGGAAATGTAGTCTAGTGCTTCCATGAGCCATAGTAGTCCGCTACAGCCCGGTTCACCGGAGTCCTGCTAGCCCAGCACTACTGCTAAGGACACTTGACTGGCCGGCATGTGTTTCACTTCGTTCCTGTGTCTGTCCCTTCGGGGAAATGTCACGCGATGACATCCGGAGTCCTACCTAGCCTGCTACAGCCTGGGTTCCCGGAGTCCTGTTAGCCCGGTGCTACAGCCCGGATTCACACGTTGTTGACCGACATGCTCGATGTGATTCATGTATGCCTGTCCCCATAGGTTGGTGCCGCTTTGGGTTCACGACTAGACATGTCGGCCCGGGTTCTCTGTCATATGGATGCCAACAACACTATCATATACGTGAGCCAAAAGGCACAAATGGTCCCGGGGCATGGTAAGGCGACACCCGTGGGAATACTGTGCGTGAGGCCACAAAGTGATATGAGGTGTTACCGGCTAGATCGATGTTACTTGGAATCGGGGTCCTGATAGCTTTGGTATCAGAGCCTGACTGCCTGTAGGATTACCAAGCCAGACTGGTCGAAGTCGAGTCTAGAAATGCTTTAGTTATATAACGGAATTGATTGTGGAATGGAATGTAAGGCTCTTTTTACTCCTTATACCCTATGTCCTTCTGATCTGAGTCATCCTCTTCTCTTCTACGGGGATTAAGAACTAGGCCTTCTCATCTATCCATCAGGATGACGTGTTACTAATCCATAGACCTATAAGATTGTTGGATTTAAGCCCTAGTTCAGTTTCTACTACTTCTGTATATTGATAGTTGGTCTCGGAACCTTGATATCATGATGTTGAGTGGTTATGCCACCATTTTTGCAGGATGTCTCAAATCTTTTGAGCATTTACAGCTGAGGGAGTCCTGGATTAGGGGGTCTCCGGACAGTCGGACTATCTCCATTGGCCGGACTGTTAGACTATGAAGATACAAGATTGAAGACTTCGTCTCGTGTCCGGATGGGACTCTACTTGGTATGGAAGGCAAGCTAGGCAGTACGGATATGGATATCTCCTCCTTTGTAACCGACCTTGTGTAACCCTAACCCTCTCCGGTGTCTATATAAACCGAAGGGTTTTTAGTCCGTAGGACAACAACCGTAACATACAATCATACCATAGGCTAGCTTCTAGGGTTTAGCCTCTCTGATCTCATGGTAGATCTACTCTTGTACTATCCATATCATCAATATTAATCAAGCAGGGCGTAGGGTTTTACCCCCATCAAGAGGGCCCGAACCTGGGTAAAACATCGTGTCCCCTGCCTCCTGTTACCATCCGGCCTAGATGCACAGTTCGGGACCCCCTACCTGAGATCCGCCAGTTTTGACACCGACATTGGTGCTTTCATTGAGAGTTCCTCTGTGTCGTCGCCGTTAGGCTTGATGGCTCCTACTATCATCGATAGCGATGCGATCCAGGGTGAGACTTTTCTCCCCGGACAGATCTTCGTATTCGGCGGCTTTGCACTGCGGGCTAATTCGCTTGGCCATCTGGAGCAGATTGAAAGCTACGCCCCTGGAAGTTTGAACCATGCGGCCGACATCCGCGGAGACTCGATCTTCGATGGATTCGAGCCACAGCCGGGCGCGCCGCACTGTCGCGATGGGTATGACCTAGTTCTGCCGCCGAACAGTGCCCCAGAGGCCGCCCCCGCATCAGCTCCGACCATTAGCTCGGAGCCAACTGCGCCAATCGAGGATGGGTGGTTAGACACCACCTCAGGGGCTGCAGTCTCAACGGCGATCGAGCCAAACACCAGCATAATCCTCTGCACAGCCCATGACTCCAAGGTGCCAGACTCTTTTCCGAACTCCGAACCATTTGCGCCCCTGCCAATCGAATCCGATTGGGCGCCGATCATGGAATTCACTGCCGCGGATATCTTTCAGCACTCGCCCTTCGGCGACATTCTGAATTCATTAAGGTCTCTCTCTTTGTCAGTAGAGCCCTGGCCGGATTATGGCCAACAGGATTGGGATGCGGACGACGAAGAAATTCGATGCCCACCCACCACCCACTTAATAGCCACTGTCGATGAATCAACCGACATGCTCGACTTCGACTCCGAAAACATCGACGGTATGGACGACGATGCGGGAGGCGAAGAGGAACCACTGCCCACAGGGCGCTGGACGTCCACTTCATCATATGACGTATTCATGGTGGACACACCAAAAGAAGACGACGACGAGGAACGGAAGGACGCACCGAAGGCTTGTTCCCTCGAGAAGCAGTCAAAGAGGCGGCGTAAGCGCTGCCCCAAATCCCGCCTCGGCAGAAATAACGATCATAGAGACCCAGCATTGGAGTAGGGCGAACCACTGCCGGACCATGACAATACAGAGAATCAAACCGAACAAACCAATTCTGTCAAAGATAATAGTCTGGACGACATAACGCCGGACAGGCACCCGGAGCAGCAGAATGCCCGTCAAAGGCTTGTTGCCACCGCGAGGAGTCTGAAAAAGCAGGAGCAAAGGCTCAAGGCTGCGCAGGACACACTCCAAATCAGATGGAGTAAAGTACTCAACACAGCCGACGACAATCGCCCCATCAAGAGCTACCCAAAGCGGAAGATGCTACCTGAATTCGATGAGGAGGCCTTAGACCCCCCACAACCAAAAATCAAAACAGCCACCTGGCCGGATAGACGACCTCACGGCCAACATAGAGCGGCAAACAATGCCACTCACAAGACAATACGCGATCCACGCGAGGGCTCGCACCGAAAGGACGGTGCAACCAGATCCATCTATGGACCATGCAAGCGCGCCCCAGCATACGATGTAACATAGATACAGGGGTGCCGCACACCCCCTATGTTTCACCAATGAGGTGCTGGACCATGAATTTCCAGAGGGATTCAAACCCGTAAACATAGAGGCATATGACGGAACAACAGACCCCGGGGTCTGGATCGAGGACTATATCGTCGACATCCATATGGCGCGAGGAGATGATCTCCATGCCAGCAAGTACTTACCCCTCAAGCTCAAAGGACCAGCTCGTCACTGGCTTCAAGGCCTCCCCGAAAACTCCATTGGAAGCTAGGAAGAGCTTGAAGACACTTTTCGGGCAAATTTTCAAGGGACTTATGTCCGACCTCCGGACGCGGACGATTTGAGTCATATAACTCAACAGCCCGGAGAGTCAGCCCGAAAACTTTGGAACATGTTTCTTACTAAAAAGAACCAAATTGTGGACTGTCCGGACGCCGAAACCTTGGCAGCTTTTAAGCATAGCGTCCGTGACGAATGGCTTGCCAAACACCTCGGCAAAGAAAAGCCGAGAACAATGGCAGCATTAACAAGCCTCATGACCCGCTTTTGCACGGGAGAGGACAGATGGCTAGCCAGATGCAGCACCAGCGACCCCAGTACATCTGAAGATAGAGATGGAAACAGGAAATCACGGCGCAACAGCAATAACAAACACCGGAATAAAGATGACAGCACGAAGAGCACAACAATAAACACCGGATTCAAAAGCTCTCGGCCAGGTCAACAAAAGCCACCCTCTAAAGGCGCCAGAGACGAACTGTCCAGCCTAAACAAAATTCTGGACCAAATATGTCAGATCCATAGCACCCCTGGTAAACCCGCTAATCATACCCAGAGAGACTGTTGGGTCTTCAAGCAGTCCGGCAAGCTCAATGCCGTACACAAGGGGGAGGATACACCAAGCGAAGACGAGGATGAGCCTCTCAAGCAAGATACTGGGGAACAAAAGAAATTTCCACCAGAAGTCAAAATAGTAAACGTGTTACACGTGATCAAGGGAAGAAACAAAACGACACTCCCAGAAAAATGTGCCCAAGGGCCTATCACCGCGGAGTCCTGCCACTGGTCGTCTCAATCGATCACTTTCGACCATCGTGATTACTCAGCAAGTATCCAGCGTGCAGCATGGGCTGCCCTGGTATTAGACCCAATAATTGACGGACACCACTTCACACGAGTCCTGATGGACGGTGGCAGCAGTCTAAACCTGATATACCAGGACACAATCCGCGAAATGGGGATAGACCCAACAAAAATTTGCCATAGCAATACTACCTTTAAAGGAGTAACGCCAGGCCCAGGGGCTCATTGCACGGGCTCCCTGCTACTAAAGGTTATCTTCGGCTTCCCCGATAACTTCCATAGCGAACATTTAACCTTCAACATCGCTCCGTTCCAAAGTGGCTATGAAGCACTACTCGGACGCGAAGATTTCGCTCGCTTTAATGCAATACCGCACTACACTTCCCTCACACTCAAGATGCCCGGCCCACGTGGCATCATTACAGTAAACGTAAGTATTAAGCGATATTTGCGTGCCGAAGAGAGTGCGGCTGCCTTGGCAGCCGCACACTAAAAACGGCCTCACCAACTAAAGCATTTAACAGGTCGTCAAGACCTCGGACACAGTTAGACGAGTCCGGCGCAGCTATATGTAATTCCTACCGGATCAATGGTCACACCCCTATTACAAATACAAGGGGCTCAACGCGCACAGACAAGCGGCAATTTTTACTCATCTTGAATTATACATGGTTTCTTTAAAAACTATCTTTTTGCACGACAACTTTTTCACCTAAGTTCCTCTGTTTTACAGATGATCATCGTGCTACACCCGTCCAGGATACGGCACAACGGAGACACAGGCGCAGACGTGCAGCAGGGACCCGCTCCAAGGATTCTTTTTAGATTAAGACCCTGCGTAAACCTTCTTTACTGTCTCTTGTTGATACATATCCACCGAATTCTCAGCACAGTTGAGAAGGATGCTGACGTCTTGGCATGTGGCCACATCAGAATAATGCACGTACCTGGACACAATGGGCTTCTTACAAAGGGCACTATTTAGGCCCGGTTTATACCATAAAGACCGAATACCTTAGGGAGTGTTCGGCGTCGCGAGTTTGGCCTTATATGCATCAGCTCCGAATCATTGTCTTTGGTCAAATGTTGGGTTTGACCGGCTCCTGTGTTTTGGTGCCTTACGTTCCGCTTTATCGGCTAAGGTAGCACCAGGAGAACTACTGCGATTGTGCCCTGGTTCATCCGGACGAGCACCTCAGTAGAGAAAGCCGAAAACTGAATGTCATGATATAGCGTGAGACTGGTCAACCACTCGATGACCTATCGGAATGCTAGAATTCCTCCACCTTAACGAAGGGTCGTTTTCCGGCCAGGCATGTACGCACCCCGCGATCGGGAGAGTGCGGAGCCACCAGGGGCTATCTAGTAGCCCCACTGTCAAACTCCTATGGCTAAGTGTAAGTGTTAAAGCATTATAGTCCGGTTGCCTCGCTCGCTACGCTATCACCTCCTTAATAGGACCAAGACATTGGGTTAAGTGTGAACACACGTTTTTTGCGAGCACCTCCGCATTATATGCGTGGGGGTTGAAGCCGACGGCTGCAATCTTTCAGGTTATACACATGTATACATAAACGGCCGCACAGGAGGCATCATACTACTTTCAGGCAAAAGTATAAACATAGCCTTATAAAAACTTCATAAAAGCATTGTGTTTACAATGAGAATACATATCACTCAAACATAATATTTTTCGAGCACTGGGCCTCAATCAAACGAGCACCCTCGAGAACCTCCTCGAAATAATGCTCGGCAGCCACTCGGCCTATGGCCGAACCCTGCGCCGCAACAGTGGTAGCGTCCATCTCTGCCCAGTATGCTTTAACACGGGCAAGGGCCATCCGCGAGCCTTCTATGCACGCCGACCTGTTCATCGCATTAATGCGCGGCACCGCACCAAGGAACTGCTGCACTAAGCTGAAATAGCTGTTTGGCTTTGGCTTTTTCGGCCATAGCTAATCCATAACAGACCTCATGGCGAGTCCGGACAACCTATTCAGTTCGGCCCATTCGGCTAGCTAGTCGGTCAATGAAAGCGGACACTCTGGAACATGGAATTACAACCGGAACAGCTTGTCCACTTCACGATCTGTCTGACCTTGGAAGTACTTGGCCGCATCGGCAGCGCTCACCGCCAAATCCATATACGCATCTGCCGAACTCCACAGCCGATCCAGAGGGGCATACCGTGGATCTCCGAACTTCCTCCGTAACATGAAGGGTTTCCCAGCCGCAATATCCCCGGCTTCCCGCAGCTCCTCCTTCTTCGCTCTCATAGCAGAACGGGTGTCTTTGTCCGCCGTCATGGCCTTCTCAAGGTCTGTTGCCTTCGCTCGGTTTTCTTTTTCAAGGACCCGGCAACGGTCGGCAGTGTCTTTCAATTCTACGGCCATCTTGGCCATCTTCTCTTGGCTCTCTCAATGTGCGGCCTTCTCTGCTTTCATCTCTTCGGCCGCCTTCCAAGTAGCCGCATTACTAATCCTCGCTTGTTCCTTGGCTCGGGCAAGTTCTGCACGCAAGGTTTCCACGGTGGCAGCTCCATCTACAGTCACAACATATTAAAGATACTGGCATCATGCTGCTCTTACTATGTGGCGTTCACCATATAATAATACTTACCATGTGCCTCGTCAAGCGTCTTGATAACAAGCTCGATGTCGGCGTCTGCCGCATCCAGTTGCCGTTTTAATTTGGCAAACTCACTAGTCCGGCTAGCCACCGGAGCTAACACCACCTGCACATAGGGGCAATCTGGTTATTGCCTGGGAATATGATCCTCTGTTCGCTGCCGTTCTCGACGACAACCAGAGTCTCAGGGGCTACTATCTACACAGGGCACACCTAACATGTGCAGTACTATCACATATTATCTCACGTACCTCAAAGCCTGTCAGTAGACTCATAAAGGATTCATGTAATCCGCTTTCGGCGGATGAGATTCTTTCCATCACCGTACCCATCAGCATATGGTGTTCTTCTGAGATGGACGCTCGCCCCACCAACTCTCTCAGAACGTCCGACCGCACACCAGATGGTGCCGGACTCTTTTGTCTGCTCTCTTCGGGAGCCGGACGCTGGGGACTTCGGGGGTCTATGGGATTATCTTCTGGCCTCACCGGATCCGGAGAGGCCCTCCGTGACGACACTTCGGGGTCGCCCGCTTCTTGAGCGGAGGAGTTCGGGGGAGGCGTTTCGCTCTCCATCATCTCTGGAAGAAGATCCCCCGAAGACGAGCTCAGCTGAGAGGGGCTAAGGCCCGAACTGCAAGATATATGAGGTGGTTATTTTCTCAGAAAAAAAGATAGCATACCTTTACTATTAAAGTATTTTGGATCACTTACGACTCGTTGGAGGGCTGATCCCCCCGCGGACTGTGTGCGGCAAAAGCACCCCCCCCCCCGAGGTAGGACCCTCTGTGAGAGACTTCTTCTCCCGTTTGGAGGCTTCGGCTTCCGGATCCTCGGAAGCAGTCCTTTTCCTCCCCCGGTTGTCCTCCTACGTGGAGACGCTCATTCCCTCGGTTAGAATGGGCAGCGATGGGGGCTCGTGTTCGCCCGTATTATCCCCCCCGGTATCTTCCCTCGAGGGCTCCGGGCAAGGTGCGACCTCGAGCATCTTTTCCAATACCGGATTTTCCAAACCCTCAGGGAGGGGGGCCAAACACCGAATCATCTTCACCTTTGTTAGCCAGTCCTGGTCAAAAAGCGAATTCTCAGAAATAACTTCATGACGAATAAAAGACAGTGTGTTTGGCCAGAGGATTTCTTACTTGTTCGGCGGCGCGGTTGCTGCTCAGGCCCACGTCCTCGGTAATATCTAGACACTCTACTTGAGGTCCGAAGAATGACTTGTACATCTCCTCGTGCGTCAGGCCAAGGAAACTTTGAATGGCACGCGGTCCCTCTGGGTTGAACTCCCACAAGCGAAGGGGCCGGCGTCTGCAAGGCTGGACTTGACGAACCAGCATAACTTGTATTACCACAGCCAAATTAAAATCTCCCTCGAAGAGATCTCGGATGTGGCTTTGCAGTTTAGGCACGTCCTTGGCTAGACCCCAGCTCAGACCTCTGCTAATCCATGACATCAGTTGTGGTGGGGGGCCCGAGCGGAAAGCGGGGGCAGCCGCCCACTTGGCACTTCTGGGAGCCGTGACGTAAAACCACTCTCGTTGCCATAATTTGGACACCTCTGGAAAGGAACCTTTCAGCCATGGGGCTCCTGCCATCTTGCCTATTGAAGCACCTCTGCACGCTGCATGTTGCCCCTCGATCATCTTTGTCTTTACTTCAAAGGTCTTGAGCCACAGGCCGAAGTGAGGGGTAACGCGGAGGAAGGCCTCACACACGACAATAAATGTCGAGATGTGGAGAAAGGAGTCTGGAGCTAGATCGTGGAAATCTAGACCGTAATAGAACATCAAACCCCTGACGAAAGGATCCAGAGTGAGGCCTAGACCTCAGAGGAAGTGGGAGATGAACACAACGTTCTCGTTGGGTTTGGGAGTAGGGATGATCTGCCCTCGAGCAGGCAGCCGACGCGAAACCTCGGCGGTCAGGTATCTGGCCTCCCTCAACTTCTTAATGTCCTCTTCTGTAACGGAGGAGGGCATCCATCGGCCTTGAAGGCTGGATCCGGACATGATTGAAGATCCGGAGCACCTAACCTAGGCTTTGGTGTTAGAACTTGAGGCGGGAGAAGGGTTCGATTGAGCACGAGAGGGAAAAAGCGAAAACCTCGTCCCTTTATAAAGAGGGTGAATATCAAGCGTCCTCTCCGTAGCCGTTTAGGACTTGCCTATAATCTAGGAGTCCTAGACACGGTTGGGTTACCCACGACCACATTAATGAGAATCCCGTAATTGGGGGAACATGATCTCCGCTTCGACAAGACGTGTCAAGAAACCACCTCGCGTTATTGGGGGAGCTGGTTTAAATAAACGGTTCGAAGAATCACCGGGCCATGACATAACGTCGTGCTGCCAAAACAAGCCAGCAAATTAGATCTGCGAAAATATTATTCTCTCTGCGGTGGAATGTGGAACTTATTTTTCAGGGTCGGACACTATCCTCGTATTCAAATTCTTCTGTGGTGTATTCGGAGAAGGAACCCGCCTTGCAATGCCGAAGACAATACTATGCGTCGGACTCATCATCATTGAAGCTTGGTTCAGGGGCTACTGAGGGAGTCCTGGATTAGGGGGTCTCCGGACAGCTGGACTATCTCCATTGGCCGGACTGTTAGACTATGAAGATACAAGATTGAAGACTTCATCTCGTGTCCGGATGGGACTCTACTTGGCGTAGAAGGTTGTCACACCCTAGCTAGTCCATGCATTAGAGTGTGCATCATGTTTACTTTTCATCAGAAACTTGAAATGGGGAAGGCAGAACCCCCAGCACCCTTTTGAAATCAACTAGGGTTTACTAAAAATAATTTCAATGAACCTGAAATGCCCTTCTAAAATGTTCACCCTCTTTGTCTTAGGTTAAAACCTCTGGCAAACTTGGTGCACATTTTTCTAGGTCAACAAAGGGTCATTGAATTAAATCATAAGTATTTGAATTTGGGCATTTAAATGCTATAAAATAATTTAATTGCTCAAATAATTCTGGGAATAAATGTTTCCTGTTGGAATTATTCTAAACAGAGCTTACATTTATTTTCAAGAATTTTGGAAATGTTTTAGTATTTTAAATAAAGCTAAACAGTTGCAGTTTAATAGAAAACAGAAACTAAATCAAAAAAAAGGAGAAAGAAGCCCACCTGGGCCTTACCTGGCTCGGCCCAGCCTACTGGCTCGGCCAGTCACCCACTACCTCGCGCCAGGAGGCAGGGGCGCGTGCTCGCCGCGCGCCGGCCACACGCCGGCCACCTCCTGCTTCTGCCGACGCCGGGAGACGCCCAGAGGACGCCACGCGACCCCTACGTCTCCCTCTCATCCTCTCGCACTCTCCCCCTCGTCTCTCTCACTCTCCCCCGCGACGGCCGAGCACGTCCCTCGCTGCCGATCACCGTAGTTGCCACTACAGCCACTCCCTTGCCCCTCCGACGAGCCCATTAGCTCCACCTCGACTCCCTCGTCCTCCCCACCGAGCCACGCATCGCCGGAGGCCCTACATCGCCGCCTTCGCCCTCGTCTTCAACCTCGGGCACCCGAGACATCTTCGGTTGATTCGCCGCCGCCAGGACCTCCCCGAGCTCGCTGACCCCCTCTCTGACTTTGCTGTGAGCTCCTCTTCCTTTCCCCCTAGCTCCCGTGCTCGATTACGCCTCGTAGCCACCGCCCCTTCGAGCCCGAGCGCTCCTCGCCGCCGGCCATGTCGCCGTCGTGGCTACGGCCGTGCCAGCACGCGTCCGAGCGCCTCACCGTGCTCAGCGCAGCACCAGGAACCCGTAGCCACCACCAGCTCTTCCTCCCGTGCACCGTAGCCTCGAAACCGTCCTCACCCGACTCCGGCGACCGCGAAGCTCGTCGCCGGCGACGTTTCCGGCCACCCCGAGCCCAACTACCACCACCAAACGCTGCGGCTCGTTCCCAGCTACCCGTAGATGGTCTCCGCCGTCGTTTTGGTCGCCTGAGGGCGTTTTCCGAAGCCCTCCGCCATCTCGGCCTCACCGGCGACTCAACGCCGGCGGGATTAGCCCTGTTGACCGGCGGATTTGACCACTGACGTGGACTGGGTGGGCCCAGGTTGACTCCTTTGAGTAAATGAAAAGTGGGCCCCCCTCTGCTAATTATCCAGATTAGTTCTAACTAAAATTAGTTAGTTTAATTAGTATAGTCACTGACTAGTGGGCCCTGCCCAGTAATTAGGCTAACTAAACGTAGTTAGTGCACTGAGAGGCTGACAGAAGGGGCCCACCAGTCAGGTTTGACCTGGGCTGGCGCCTTTGACCCGCTGAGGTCAGCATGACGCAATGCTGACGCAGTAATTGATTTTCTAGATTTATTTTTATTCAGGAAATTCCAGAAAATGCTTAAAACTTCTAAAAATCATAGAAATTCAACCGTAACTCCAAATGAAATAATTTATATATGAAAAATTATCAGAAAATTCAATCTATCCATCTGTAATGGTTTCATGCATGACAAAACAAGTTTACCTTGCTGTTTAGGAAGAATAAGGAAATGCACTATTAAGGCCATGTTTAATGAGCTAATATTTGAATCTTTGATTCAAGTGAGTTCATCCCTTCCTATTATAACTTGCATTAGGCCAAGACACATTCATATTGCCATGTCATAGCATGCATCATATTGTTGCATATCGTCATGTGTTGATTGTGTTCCGATGTGTTCTTCGTGGTAGGTTCTGCCTCCGAGGATATTCACGAGTATCCAACTGAAGGGCAGTATCCCACTACCACCCCATCAGGCAAGCAACCATTGATCATTCCGATACAAACCCATGTTCTCGCTTCTGCTCTTGTTTACTGCATTAAGACAACGCAATTCAAACTGCTGTGTGCTACGGTAGTTGAACCCTTATCCTCTGCATGACCTGTCATTGCCACAGTAACTAGATGAAACCCACTAGCATGTGTAGGAGTTGATTGAGCCATGTATGTGATTCTTACCTTGCTATGCCTTCTACGCTTAGAGTTGTGTCAGGTCTGGTTCATCTGGGTGATGGGCTAGAGGAAATGCTTATGTCGGTAATGTGAGGGATGTGTTGACCATGTTTTGGTAAAGGTATCGATGAGAGGCCATGTAGGAGTACATGGTGGGTTGTTTCATTGAGGCCGTCCCTAAGAACTGAGATCTGTATGTGTGATTTAAGATGCAGTTACCACCGTACATTGGGCCCGAAACCAATGGACCCTCTCGGCTTCTTAATCACCTTAGTACTCTGTCCAGGAGTTGCAAATAGTTTCTGGTGTTTGTAGGATATGTGTTGGCGGCCGTGCGTAGCGCTGACCCTAGGGGTGGGCTATGTTGCGGTAGATACACCGTGGCCGGGTATGCCGGGCGCCCGTTTGGCGTCTCGGGACCCTGTTCACATCGTTCGGGGCCGTATGTGGAAACCTCGGCCGGACTCCCTGCGGATGGAACCTGGATAGGCGATAAACCTGGACTAGAGACTTAAGTGTTTAGGTAGGCCGTGGCCGACACCCTCGCTGGGCTTCCGCTTGAAGGTTGCCGAGTACATGTCGTGTAAGCGGCGGTAAGTGGTGAAAGCGTGTATGAAGAAGTACACCCCTGCAGGGTATAGAACTATTCGAATAGCCGCGTCCGCGGTAAAGGACTACTTGGTTGCCTATACAGTTCATAGACAAGTTAATGGATACTACTAAAAGACTCAAGATAAGTGTGAGTACCGAGGATGGCCCTCTCGTAGGATGACGAGGGAGGATCCCCGGTGGAGTATTGTGTTGGTGACTAGTGGACTCGTGTGCGAAAACTATTTTACTGGTGGAGTTCTGTAGGATAGCTTAGCCAAGAGTCAAAGCTGGCTTGCTGCATCAACCCCACCGCCTTCTTGAGAATAAGCATGTATAGTAGGTTCTGATGTAAGACTTGCTGAGTACCTTTGTACTCATGTTTGCTTATTTATTGTTTTCAGATGACAACACTGCCCCCTCCGATGGGTTTTATGTAGACCTTGACGTCGACGAGTGACTAGCCACCCAGGTGGTGATCCTGGCCATGGAGGGCCCTATGTAGATAGACAGGCTTCGAGAAGCCTTCTTTCTTTCTAGAGTCTGTACTCAGACTGGTTGCTTCCGCATGTGCTTGTATGTTTGTATGACTTGAGTGGCGGGTCATGTGACCCCTATCTGTATGAACATGTTATGTATGGCTCTCTGGAGCCTTTAAATAAAGTACTTGAGTTGTAGAGTTTTGTTGTGATGCCATGTTGTATGTACTCATATCAGGCATATTGTGTGTATGATTGAAATGCTTGGTATGAGTGGGATCCGACAATCTAGTTGTTTATCCTTGGCAGCCTTTCTTATGGGGAAATGTAGTATAGTGTTCCTCGAGCCATAGTAGTCCGCTACAGCCCGGTTCACCGGAGTCCTACTAGCCCAGCACTACTGTTCAGGACGCTTGACTGGCCGGCATGTGTTTCACTTCGTCCCTATGTCTGTCCCTTTGGGGAAATGTCACACGGTGACTTCCGGAGTCCTGCCTAGCCTGCTACAGCCCGGGGTTCCCCGGAGTCCTGTTAGCCCAGTGCTACAGCCCGGAATCACTCGTTGATGACCGACATGTTCGATGTGATTCATGTATGCCTGTCTCCATAGGTCTGTGCCGCTTTGGGTTCACGACTAGCCATGTCGGCCCGGGTTCTCTGTCATATGGATGCTAGCGACACTATCATATACGTGAGCCAAAAGGCGCAAACGGTCCCGGGCCATGGTAAGGCGACACCCGTGGGATACCGTGCGTGAGGCCGCAAAGTGATATGAGGTGTTACCGGCTAGATCGATGTGACATGGAATCGGGGTCCTGACAAAGGCAAGCTAGGCAGTACGGATATGGATATCTCCTCCTTTGTAACCGACCTTGTGTAACCCTAACCCTCTCTGGTGTCTATATAAACCGAAGGGTTTTTAGTCCGTAGGAAAACAACCATAACATACAATCATACCATAGGCTAGCTTCTAGGGTTTAGCCTCTCCGATCTTGTGGTAGATCTACTCTTGTACTATCCATATCATCAATATTAATCAAGCAGGACGTAGGGTTTTACCTCCATCAAGAGGGCCCGAACCTGGGTAAAACATCATGTCCCCTGCCTCGTGTTACCATCTGGCCTAGACGCACAGTTCGGGGCCCCCTACCCGAGATCCGCCAGTTTTGACACCGACAACAGCCGTTATGCTGTCTGAGTCATCCTAGGTTTCTAAAATAGTCTGATGCATTTGCAACTCCCTTCTTTCGGTTCCCGATGTTTATTTGGGCCAGTTTAAACACACTAATTGTTGAGTTGAGGTATTCTATTGCCTTGACATATATGTTGGAGTTATTATTACGACCCTAGGTGTCTTAGGAGATTACCTAGTAAACTAGCCATGTTTTGTGTTCCCGGTGTGATGATTCTGGCCACCATTCTCGAAAGCTTCCCGTGATGCCCTTTAGTAGTAGGTATTCTATTCCTGGGTTCTTGAACCCAAGATCCACCCTACTTACTTCTTGTTGATATTGTTTGCTAGTTCCTTTGGGATATTAGTAACCTTGTGATAGTCCTCGAGGTCCGTGGTATATCATTCTTCCTAATACAATGAACCATCCTTGGCGGAAGTCGTTGAACCAAAAGATCACAATAAGAGTGCTCTTGATGAGTTCTCGATTCTATGATGTGACTCTGCCAGTTCTACCTTCTTTGCATGGGTTATCCGGAAGAAATATGTTGAACTTGGTTCGACATACTAATCTATGCATCCACAACTCAGGAAGTTAATATGTTCCTTTGGGTTGTCCCTCTCTTTAGTTGTATCATGATCTCCGTCTATCACTTGATAGTTAAGGGCATGTCCTGCATTCATGCTCATCGATACCTCTTATTCTTATGGTCTGTCAAGCAATTCTATTCTGGAATGACTAGGAGAAACAAACTCTAGTACCTCATCCATATTTAGGATTGGGTCAAAGCAGTTGTATTCCGCAGGTCAAAATGCCAATCCCGCTTTTGATTCTGTTCTACCCTGAAGTATTGCCCTCTTGATGTCAGGAATGTCATGAGAATTGCACCAACTGTTATGAATTCTTGATGCAGTGATACTTCTCGCCATCATCATTCGTTCCTCTGTTCCGTGTTGTTGCAACCGGAATACCGACAAGTGAACTGTGATGTGTGAAATCAATACTCCTAGCAACCCTGTTGCTTGGTGGTTAATGGACGATAATCTCATTCTTGGTGTGTTGATTATGGAATCATCATTCTAAGATTGATCGTGCTACCTAGTCCATTTTCCTAGTACACTTTTCGATCAATGAGTTAGGATAGTGCCAATCCTTGCTTATTTGATCATATCGTCTTGCCTGAGAAGCAAGATTGTTCTCGAGCTTAGTGACATATCGGTGGTTCGTGATTTTCCGAATATCTTCTCGGAAGTATTACCAGGTTGTCACCTGACTGCTATGTGGAGTTCCTGATCAAGTTGGTTTTTTCCATAAACCACTCCTTCTCTAAGAATCTGTGTTGGATACCCTGAGCTAGTTGGTTAAGCCAAACAACAACTTGGAGAGTTGGAAGATAAAAGCTTGCCTAACTTAGTTCGTTCCAAAAGGATATCCATGTGTTTGTGTGTTAGTTGAAGAAAGATGATATCTTCATCGATTGGTCCCTGTGATCAGTGACCTATAGTCTTATCAAAACTTTGATTTGAGTATGGGCTATCACCAAATCAAATCAGTACCAACGATGTCGTAATGTTGTCTTACTTGTGGTTGATCCCTCGGGCATACATCATTACATCTTTTGGCCTGATCAATGCTATCGTATTGTTCACATAACCATGTAACCCCATCTTATGGAAATCTTGATAAATTGTTGTTGAGCCCATCGACAACGTCTTTATCTCCTCCATGATTCATGTTGAACATTAAGCTAGTGTTGGAAACTTTTGAAAGCATTTCTTCATGCTAGCTCATGAAGCATATGTTTGGATGAAAGAAGTGACTTCCTCTAATTCATGTGCATTCGATGCAAGTTGCCACTGTGAATTCAAGAGAGTTTATTTTTGCCTCCTCTGGAATCATCCCAAGTTAGTCATGCACGTGCGAAGTGCTCTATGGTTTGATAGGTTGGCCGCCTCCACTCCATATGTGTTCCTAGCACACCAAGCCACTGATTAATTTGTTCGAGAAAAAGGAGTTGATGTGCGAATACTAGTTCATGTACAAGATTCCAATATCCTCGATGATGGTTCCCAACTAGAACTCGGTAGTGTTTTATTATAAGACTACTACGTGATCATGCTTGTCTAGGACAGTGTGTTCACATGTATGTAGCAGAACCAGCTCATGTTTTGGAGCTTGCTATCGTAGTTCATTTCCCGAGAATCTCGCAACGTCATCTCGTCAGTCTGTGTTGCAAACTTTCCTCTTCAGACATGATGTCTGAAATATCCCGTTACCAACCAGATCTGAATCTCAGGCAGATATGATGGTTGGGTCATTCCCAGTATTTGCATTTTTCTCCCAGCTTGCACCCGTCATTGTGTCAGTCTGCCATGGGTCCCTTCCATTTCTGATGATAAGTAGAAATCATCCATCGGGTTGTCTTCAACAAGTTAGTCCACATCATCCATTCGAACTCTGCCAAACGATCGATTGTGATTGCCTTAGGCTGGTATAAAGAGTTTCAATGATCTATGTACCAAAAGTAATTCTTTTTGCCACTTAAGGGAATAATTCCACGAGTCACCTTTCCTGAGGTGCCCCGTTATGGAATCATGGCAATTTTTCCTCACCATTTTGAAACCCTCGTCAAATTGTTTCTTCCGTCCCTCTTGATGCATGTTTTGCCTCTCAGCTCCAGAGATGTTTCTATGTCTCATTCCATGAGTTGATCTTGTGATCATTAAGATGATCCTAAGTTGCTCGAACCTCAGGAAGATCGATTCTTCTTAAATTCTCCCTTTCTACTCGTTGTCATGTTGGATGTAGTTCTCAAAGCAAGACGTCAAGATCAAGGTGATGCAATGAATCAACATCCTCCAGAAGACATCTGGATCGAGAAGTTTGTGTTAGCTTGTGTCCCTCTGTCTTCTTACCTCACGACTTGAATCTCGGGACGAGATTCTTGTTTAGTAGGGGTGAGCTATCACATCCCTAGCTTCTGGAGCTGCCTAGTGTTTGCATCTTGCTTGCATCATGCTTAAATTTCTGAAAGTTGAATTGAGGATAGTTGAAACCCTCACAAATCACTCCAGAAATAATCAACAATAAAATCTCTTCAAAGAAGTCCAAGGAGATGTTCCTGTTACTCTGTGAAAATATTGGTAAGAGGTAAAATTCAAACCAATATTTTTGGAATCACAGAAATATTATTTGGGGCCTTTGAATTAAATCAATGACATATTTGAGTTGGATTTATTTCTATTATATAAGAAATAAAGTTCAAATATTTTTGTAAGTTTGCATGTGACCTTGGACTACCTCCCTGAGCTCACATAAAAATTTACAGAAAGTTTTAAAATGGTTTGGTTTGTAAATCAAATCAAAACAAAGAAAGAAAATAGAAAACAGAAACAAATAAAAGAGAGAGGGACTTATCTGGGCCTTACCTGGCTGACCGAGATCCTGTGGATCCTAGCTGTGGCCCAGCACTGTAGCTGGCCCAGCCTAGCCGCCGCACCGTCTTCAACCTCCTGCCAGTAGGCAGGAGGGCGTGGGCTCGCCGCGTGCGCGCCACCTCCACCCTGCCTGGCTGCCCCTCGTTGCCATGGACGCCTTCCACGACGCCACGCACACCCCTGAGCCCTCTCATTTTCCCTAGACTCTTTCCCCCTCCACTGCTCTCTGTTCCGCGCCGCCCGAGCAGAGCCCGCCACCACCGTTCACCATAGCCGCAGCCACCGCCTCCCTCTCGCCTCCCCGACGTGCCCCAGGGATCCGCCTCATCGCCTTCGTCCTCCTCACCGAGTCACCCAACGCCGGGTGCCCTAGAACGCCGCCATCGCCATCGTCATCATCCTCTGCCCCGGCGATTGCCACCCGTAGATTCGTCGTCGCAGAAGCTTCTCCAAGCCGCTGAGCTTCTCCCCCGATCCCTTGTGAGCTTCTGCACCTTCCCCTATGCTCACCCCCTCTGTTTCTCTCTGCTAGCCTCGATCCCCGCCGTGCCCGAGCTCGCCGTCGCCCTGCCGTGTTGCTGTCGTGGCCACAGCTGCTGCCGTACCTTGTTGAGCCTGCCTTTGTACTCACCGTGCTCCCAGGAGCCGAACGCACGCACCAGCTCCTCCCCTAGCGCACCACAACCCCAAACCCGCAACCAACCGTGCCGCCGCCGCCAAACCTCATCGCCGGTCACTTTCCGGCCACCCCGCGGCCTCCCGTCCAGTCCTTTGGATGAGGACGAGCAAGAGCTACTCCCTGGAGCCCTCAGCTCGCGAAACCACCACCCGTAGCTCAAATCCGAGCCGAGCCGCCGTCGTTTGGGTCGCCGCCGGCAAGGCTCCGGTGACTGCCGATGTGGCCGTCATTAGGGGCTAATCGCGCAACAAATTAACCTCCACTTAAACAGACAGCCGGGCCCCACTTCCTAATTAACCCTGGTTTATTTTTTTTAGGTTAAACTAACCCTGCAGGGCCCACAGGTCAGTTTGACCTAGCCATGTCACGTGTTGACCGACCCCACATGTCAGCGTTGGCTTGCTGACGTGGCTGTTGACCTGACCCCACCTGTCATTGACACTAAACAGCACTGTGTCACTGACTAGTGGACCCCACTAGTCAGGTTTGACCTAGGCTGCTGCTGTTGACCTGCCGAGGTCAGCATGACGTAGTGCTGATGCTGTAATTGTTTTCTAGGATTTTAAATAAATCAGAAATGATTTATTTAATTCAGAAAATATCCAAAACTTCTAAAAATCATAGAAAATCAACCGTAACTCCAAATCAAATAATTTATATATGAAAAATGATCAGAAAAATTCAATATTTCCATCTGTACTAGTTTCATGCATGTTAGAACATTTAACCTTGTTGTTTAGGTGAAACAAGTTAATGCCCTAATATGACTTCATAAATGGGTTTGCATTTGAATCTTTGGTTCAAATGGACTCATTTCAATATGTTCTAGCTTGCATTAGCCCAAAACACATTCATATTGCCGTGTCATAGCATGCATCATATTGTTGCATATCGTCATGCGTTGATTGTGTTCGTTCTCAGTTGCCGGTGTTTGTCCCTCCTCAGTAGACGTTGATCAAGCGATGAATTCATCGACACCGATGAAGAGTTATACTATCTTCAGAAGTGTCAGGCAAGCAAAAACCCCTTGTTCATTCCGATATAATCCTACTCTCTTGCTCCTGCTCTCTTTTACTGCATTAGGACAACAACGATTCAACTGTATCATGCTGCGGTAGCTAAAGCCCTTTCCTCTGCATGACCTGTCATTGCCACAGTAAATAGATGAAACCCACTAGCATGAGTACGAGTTGTTTGAGCCCTGATGTGCCTACTCATTCATGCTTGTTTGTCATGCCTGCTATTGCATAGAGTTGTGTCGAGTCTGATTCATCGGGAATGAATTGGAATGGTGATGAAGATGTCCTGCTGTGTGTGAGCTAAGTGTGTGAACACGATTTGGTAAAGGTAGCGGTGAGAGGCCATGTAGGAGTACATGGTGGGTTGTCTCATTGAAACCGTCCTCAGGAACTGAGTTCTGTGTTTGTGATCCATGAAACAGCAACTACCACACATTGGGCCCTGAAATATGACCCCGCTCAACTTACTGACCCCTCTCGTCCTCTGTCCAGGAGTTGCAACTAGTTTCTGGTGTTTATAGGTTATGTGTTGGTGGCCGTGCGTAGGGTTGACCCTAGGGGTGGGCTATGATGTGGTAGATACACCGTGGCCGGGTATGTCGGGCGCCCGTTTGGCGTCTCGGGACCCTGTACACATCGTTTGGGGCCGTTGAGGACACCCCAGCCGGATTTCCTTACGGATGGAACCTGAATAGGCGATAAACCTGGACTAGAGACTTGTGCGGTTAGTCAGGTCGTGGTCTACACCCACGTCGGCTTTCGCTTGAAGTCTGTCAAGCACATGTCGTGTGCAGACGCTAAGTGGTGGAAACATGTGTGACGAAGTACACCCCTGCAGGGTATAAAACTATTCGAATAGCCGCATCTACGGTAAAGGACTTCTGGGTTGCATATAACAGTTCATAGACAAGTGGAAGTGGATACTCTAAAATGCGCAAGATAAGCGTGAGTGCTATGGATGGTGTTCTCGTAGGTAGACGGGAGCGGATCCATAGTGGTGTATTGATTGGTGAATATGTGGACTCGTGTGCGCCACCTCAAAAGAGTTGCTTGCAGTCGTAGTTCAGGTTAGCCACTGAGTCAAAGCTGGCTTGCTGCAGTTAAACCCCACCATCCCTTTGTTGATGCCGATGCATATGTAGCTAGTTTTGATGTAAGTCTTGCTGAGTACTTTTACTCACGTTTGCTTAATTTATGTTTTGCAGAGAGACTTCAGTCTCGCTAGTAGTTCCGCGTGGACTTCGACGTTTAGCTTGATACCTCAGCTACGATCTTGTGCCCTCGACAGGATCTGGTAGATAGTCAGGCTTCTTAGCCTTTTTCATTTGTAGATGTCTGTACTCAGACATGTTAAGCTTCCGCATGTGCTTTGATTTCTATGCTATGATTGTTGGGTCATGAGACCCATGTTTGTAATATATCGCTCCTCGGAGCCTAATGAATAAATACTTGAGTCGTAGAGTTATGTTGTGATGCCATGTTGTATTTACACATATCGAGCATATTGTGTGTATGATTGAAATGCTTGGTATGTGTGGGATCCGACAATCTAGTTGTTTATCCTTGGCAGCCTATCTTATGGGGAAATGTAGTCTAGTGCTTCCATGAGCCATAGTAGTCCGCTACAGCCCGGTTCACCGGAGTCCTGCTAGCCCAGCACTACTGCTCAGAATACTTGACTGGCCGGCATGTGTTTCACTTTGTTCATGTGTCTGTCCCTTCGGGGAAATGTCACGTGGTGACATCCGGAGTCCTGCCTAGCCTGCTATAGCCCGGGTTCCCGGAGTCCTGTTAGCCCAGTGCTACAGCCCGGATTCACACGCTGCTGACCGACATGCTCGATGTGATTCTTGTATGCCTGTCCCCATAGGTTGGTGCCACTTTGGGTTCACGACTAGCCATGTCGGCTCGGGTTCTCTGTCATATGGATGCTAGTGACACTATCATATACGTGAGCCAAAAGGCGCAAACGGTCCCGGGACATGGTAAGGAGACACCCATGGGAATACCGTGCGTGAGGCCGCAAAGTGATATGAGGTGTTACCGGCTAGATCGATGTGACTTGGAATCAGGGTCCTGACAACGAAAGTATTCTTTCCGATATCGAGGAGCAAGGAAACCGCGTGCTATAGTATCACTGCTGATTTATATTTATTTTTTATTTTTGATGAAAGCTAGCGTCTCAACTCTTACAACAAAGGAATGCCGAACACGGCACGTGCTGAATGTCCCACACGTCAGCGAAAGGAGTGGGACATGAACAACATGGTAGAGCATCTCCACTTCTTCCACTTCTACTCGGAGACCACACGTAGTAGTACTAGTGGTATGAACGATACAAAGTGCGACCCAGAGAGAAATGCACGTCTAGTTGGAAGGTCTCAGGCCATACACTTAAACAAATATAAAACCTAATATGTGCCTCCAATTAATATAGTAGTAGAGTACTTAGGCACGTACATCATAACATCACTATGCATTGCACGTACAACATTTAGTGGTAGTAAGACACAAATGCCTATATGCCACACATGTTCATACTATTTTTGCCTTTCTACTTCACTTGATGCGCTACATTACTCTGGTTCGTATGTCCACCCCTAGGTACATGTCCGTCTCGTAGTCCCAGTCCCACGTGTTCTTCATAGATGGAACGATCCATAACGGTGGGCAACGGGAGTCCATATCATCACAGCTTCTTAGTGTGGCTCCCCACAATGGAGACTCGTCCAAACTATGGCCAGCCTCAACACGGAGCAGTCGTGTGGACCGTGTTGGGGATATCGCCAGTTGGCGCCCACCGTGGGGCTATCGCACGATGGTTTCCGGTTCTTGGAGGGCCGCTTTGAAGGACTCAAGGGCTATGCTGTAGGCCGGACGACTAAGAGTCGTCGCGGCAGGCTCTACATCAACGACACAGGCTGGGGCCCCGAGGCCGGCTCAGTTGAGTACGGGTACCGGGTCCCCTTTGGTAGTATTCACGTTTTCATTAGTAAGATCGGTGAACCGGGCCCTGAGCCGGACATCTGCACCGACCTCGTCGAGACGGCTCAGCGTGCGCAACCCGCCCGGGTTAAACCGGCCATGAAGCATGCCTTCGTGGGAGTCATCCATGGAGGAAGTCATGAGGACGGATCGGGATTTCGCGGGGCGACTGTCATTTGTTCCGGTGACGAATCTTCGACCGGAGAAACCGAATCACTTTATCAGCTACAAGATGGCCGGATTGGGAGCTGTTCCGATGGCGACAGTATTCCGGACCCTTCTGATCCGCCCAACCGGGTTGGAATATTCATGGCCGGAACACAAGCAGCGCTTCATTCTTCGACAGCTGCAGCAACGGTCTCCGGGTCAGCAGCAGCGACGGCCGCCGGGGCAGGAGGCCCCGTGTGCCCGCCGGCTCAGGTTCTATCAGAGCTATTTGATGCGTTAGCTGGGCTCATGGCGGAAGCTAATCCGCCAGATCAGGACGTTCACAATGCGGAGATTGCAAAGGTAAAGGAACAGATCACCCAGGCCAAGGCGGATCTGGCGGCTGAGGACACCAGGATGGCTGCAGAGCGGGCTGCTTTAGACGCACAGGCCTACAGGCTTATGTTAGACCAGAGCGCATCACATGAAGTCATGAGGAGGAAGCACCGATCCCGCTTACCTCCGGTTTTTGAGGCCAGAGACCTTTTCAACACTCCAGGGCCAAGAGCTGGTAATTCGCTGGAGGGGAACCGGGCAGAAGCCCCAGGAACCGGTGCGCCGGTTCAGCCTCGTCAGATCGACCTGCCTCGTCAAAACACCGTTGTACCTCAGGCTGCTTTAACACCCCCGGGTCACTACTCCAACCCAATGGATAATCTTGTTGCCGCTGCTGCACGGCTGGAGGCCATTCCAATTGAAGGTGACTCGCCGCAGGCAGTAGAGACACGGCGGGTCAAGGAACTTCTGAGGACCGCTTTGGCTCAACAGGAAGCATACTCGTACAGCCGTGACCGGATCCACTCGACCCCTCGTCCAAGACGGAGCTATAGCAGACATATGGATGAACCGGTAGTGTCGAGTAATGAATGACGTGGGGCACCCCGGGACAACAACCCGGCGGGTGGTGCTGATGACGCTCAGAGAGTGGTGGACCGGGCCCGCGCGCGCAGGGAGGCCGAGTTAGCCGCACAGCACCAGGCTCGGCAGCTCACACCGGTTCATCCAACCACCTTGACCGAACCTGGTGTTACCTCCAGTTCTTTGGGGGTGCCTTGCCTTATCCCCGCTTTACGCAACGTGCGCTTGCCCAAGGATTTCAAAGGCTCGCGCAAGGTGCCAAATTACACGGCGGATCAACCTCCAGAGACATGGGTGGAGAGCTATGAGATGGCCATGGAGATGCTTGATGTGGATGACGCGGCGTGTGCAAAATACTTCACCATGATGCTCGAAGGAACGGCCCGTACTTGGTTAAAAAGCTTGCCAGCTAATTCTATCAGTTCATGGGCCCAGTTACGGGCCCGGTTTATCAGCAATTTCAAAGATACCTGTAAACAGCCTATGTCGATAGTGGACTTAGCTGCATGCGTTCAGGAGGAAGGAGAATCAACGACTCATTGGGTGCGCCGGGTTTCACAAGTGTTGCACTCCTCAGACTGCATCAACGCTGACACCGCAATATTAACCCTAGAGGGCAACTACCGGTTTGGACCCCTGAAGCTGAAGCTGGGACGGATGAAGCGTCATTGCACTGACATGGGGACTCTCATGGCCGCTTTGGTGAAGTATGCTGATTCTGATAGTACCAAGGATCCCGAATCTGGTGATGACAAGACAGGGAAGGGAAAGAAGAGCAGCGGCTCCAAAGGTCAGCAGCATCACTGGGTAGGCAGTGGCGGAGGAGGCAAGCGTAAAGCGGATGGTAACATGGACTTTGTGGCTAATACTAATGCACAGAACAATGGCCAGCGACGCAAGGGCAGGCCAAGAAATCGTAGTGGGGCGCCCAACCCTAACCCAAACCGCCTAAACTTTCTGCTAAACCAGCCCTGTCCAAAACACGGGACGAAGGAGGAACCAGCAAACCTACTTTGGAAGGATTGCTTTATTATGCAGGAGTTTAAGAATTCTAATAATTTCCGGTATGATCATGAATCTGGCGGTGGCTCAGGGTCTGGGCCGGGTTACAGTGGAGGAAGCTCCGGTTCAGGGTTTAATGGTAATCCGGGCGGAAATAATGGTCAGAGTAATCGGAATAACCAGGGTGGTTACAACCAACAGCAGTAGCAGTCGGGTTACCAAAGCAACCCAAAGCAGTTGAGTGGTGGGCAGTACCATGTATTTACCACTAGCTTGGACAAGCGAGACCGGAAGATTCATAGGCGGGCAGTCAACTCTGTTGAACCGGCCATACCCCGTTATCTACGTTGGTCTGAACAACCGATCATATGGAGCAGAGAGGATCACCCGCCCCAGGTCAATAACCCGGGTCAGCTGGCGCTGGTGGTGGCGCCTCAGGTGGGAGGTTATAAGTTCACTAAGGTGCTCATGGATGGAGGGAGCAGTATTAACATCCTGTACTATGAGACCTTCCGTCGTATGGGACTGACAGATAAGAATCTCAAACCGTCTAATACAGTATTCCATGGTGTAGTGCCTAGCAGATCAGCATATCCCATTGGTAAGATAGCTCTGGAAGTGGCCTTTGGGGATGATCATGATTCCAGATCAGAGACACTGACGTTTGAAGTGGTGAAAATCCAAAGTCCATATCATGCCCTGTTTGGGTGACCGGCATATGCCAAGTTTATGGCCCGGCCCTGTTATGTGTATTTGCAGCTCAAGATGCCGGGTCACAAGGGGACAATAACGGTTCATGGAAGCCGCAAAATCGCTTTGGAATGCAAGGAAGGAGATGCGGCTTATGCAGAGTCGGTTTGTGCCACCGAGGAGTTGAAGTACTATAAAGACAATGTTGATCTGGCGGACATGACTCCGTTGAAGAAGCCAACTACAGAGCATGATCCGGCCCGGAAGTTCAAATATCAGCAGAGACTAAGCTTGTTGACTTCATACCTGGCGATTCATCTAAACAGTTCAGCATCAGTGTCAACTTGGATCCGAAATAGGAAGACGCGCTCATCGAGTTCATCCGTGAGAATCGGGACATTTTCTCATGGAAACCTTCTAACATGCCAGGTGTACCGAGGGAACTCGCTGAGCACACACTTAATGTGGATCCTAAATACAAACCGGTGAAACAGTTCCTCCGCCGGTTTAACGAAGAAAGGCGCAAGGCAATTGGAGAGGAGGTAGCCAGGCTCTTAGCAGCTGGCTTTATTATTGAAGTGTTTCACCCTGAGTGGCTTGCCAATCCGGTGCTGGTCCTCAAGAAAAATGGCACCTGGCATATGTGTGTGGATTACACAGATCTTAATAAGGCTTGTCCAGCAGATCCTTTTGCCCTCCCCCGTATTGATCAAATTATTGATGCTACGGCGGGTTGTGAGCGTCTAAGTTTTTTGGACACGTATTCTGGCTATCATCAGATCAAAATGGCAGTTAAGGACCAGGAGAAGACAGCATTTATAACTCCCTTTGGAGCCTCCTGCTATGTGTCTATGCCCTTCGGGCTCAAGAGTGCCCAGGCAACTTACCAACGGTGTGTGCAAAATTGTCTTCACAAGCAGATTGGCTGTAATGTACATGCTTACGTGGATGACATCGTGGTTAAATCCAGGGAGAAGGAGTCTCTGATTGATGATTTGAAAGAAACCTTTGATAATCTGAGAACATACAAGATGATGCTTAATCTGGACAAGTGTGTTTTTGGTGTACCGGCAGGCAAGCTATTGGGTTTTCTAGTGTCCAACAGGGGAATTGAGGCTAATCCGGAGAAGATCACAGCTATCACCTCCCTGGCTAAACCGAAGTGTATCAACGATGTTCAACGTCTGGCAGGCAGGATTGCTGCGCTAAGCCGGTTTATCAGTCGCCTGGGTGAGAAGGCAATCTCTTTGTATCAGATGTTGAAAAAGGTGGATCAATTTGTCTAGAGTTCTGCTGCTGATGAAGCGTTTGAGGACTTAAAGCGGCAATTGGCCAATCCGCCTGTGCTCGCCGCTCCCGTTGACAAGGAGCCGTTACTGCTATATGTTGCTGCTAATGTTCGGGCGGTCAGTGTAGCTATTGTGGTGGAGCGAAAGGAGGCAGGTAAGGAGTATCCGGTTCAACGCCCGGTTTATTACATCAGCGAGGTGCTCATTGAGTCCAAGCAAAGGTATCCGCATTGGCAGAAGCTGGTGTATGGAGTCTTTATGGCAAGCCAGAAGCTTAAATAATATTTCCAAGGGCACTCAATTACGGTGGTCAGTTCTGCTCCTTTGGGAGATATCATCCAGAACCGGGAAGCAACTGGCCAGATTGCAAAGTGGGCCATAGAGCTGGGGCCGTACGGTTTGAAGTATGTGCCTCGGACAGCGATTAAGTCTCAAGCACTTGTTGATTTCATCAATGATTGGACAGAAATGCAAGCACCTGAAGAAAAGCCGGATCATACATATTGGACCATCCATTTTGACGGATCCAGGCAGTTGGAGGGCTCGGGGGCTGGAGTCTTGTTAACTTCCCCACGAGGTGATAAGTTTTGTTATGTTGTCCGTTTAATGTTCCCTTGTACTAACAATGCAGCTGAGTATGAAGCCTTGCTCCATGGTCTCCGGATGGCTAAGGAGATGAATCTAAGTCGAGTGAACTGCTTTGGTGACTCGGACCTTGTGGCCCAGCAAGTATCTGGCACTTGGGACTCCAAGGACCCACTCATGGCAGCATATTGTCGTGAGGTGGACACTGTCGCAGGTTATTTCAAAGGTTATCAGGTGGATCACGTGGACCGGCGGAAAAATGAAGCGGCAGACGCTTTAAGCCAGCTGGGCTCTCAGCGCAAACCGGTCCCACCCAATGTTTTTCTGGATGTGCTGCACAACCTGTCGGTCAAGATCCCTAGTGAAGAGGATTTGGCTATTCCTGATCCGGAGGCTCGATTGGTGGCGGCTCTTCATGTTATTCCAGATTGGACGCTTCCTTACCTGGCGTACAAGAACCGGGGTGAGTTGCCAGAGGATGAAATTTTAGCAAGGCAGATAATCCGGCGATCCAAGTCCATGGCTATCATCGACGGCGAGTTGCATCATTGCAGTATATCAGGGGCTTTCCAACGCTGTGTGTCTCCTGAAGAAGGCCGTGAAATCTTGCGTGAGATCCACGAAGGAGATTGTGGTCACCACGCCGGTTCAAAGTCTCTGGTGGCTAAAGCGTTTCGCCATGGTTTTTATTGGTTAACTGCTCATGCTGATGCGGAGGATCTGGTCAGACGGTGTGATGGTTGCCAAAGGTTTTCAAGGCGTGCTCATGTACTGGCTCAAGAATTGAGAATGATTCCGATTACTTGGCCGTTTGCGACTTGGGGGCTGGATATGGTTGGGCCTTTCAAAAGGTCCAAAGATAAGAAGACCCACCTCCTGGTGGCGGTTGACAAGTTTACAAAGTGGGTGGAGGCAGAACCTGTTAGCAAGTGTGATGCAGCCACGGCGGTTCAGTTCATCAAAAATGTGATTTTCCGGTTTGGCTTTCCGCACAGTATTATCACAGATAATGGTACCAATTTATCCAAAGGTGCTATGAAGGAGTTCTGCGAACGAGAGCACATCCGGCTCGACGTTTCATCAGTAGCACATCCAGAATCTAATGGTCAAGCAGAAAGAGCTAATCAAGAGATCCTGAGAGGCATCAAGCCCTGGCTCATGGTTCCTTTGCAGAGAACGCCGGGTTGTTGGGTAGAAGAATTACCATCTGTGCTATGGAGTATCAATACAACACCCAACAGATCAATAGGATACACACCGTTCTTCATGGTTTATGGAGCGGAGGCGGTTCTCCCCAGTGATATCCGGCATGATTCACCTCGTGTCACAGCTTATATTGAAGCAGACAACGAGACAGCACGGCAAGATGCTTTGGACCGGTTGGATGAAGAGCGTGACATCGCAGCCACCCGATCGGCGATTTACCAGCAGGATCTTCGTCGTTATCATAGTCGCCGGGTCAGAACCAGAACCTTTCAGGAAGGAGATTTGGTGCTTCGGCTCATCCAAGATCAGACTAACATGCATAAACTATCCCCACCTTGGGAGGGGACTTTCGTGGTCAGCAAGAATCTGCACGACGGGTCGTACTATCTGATCGATATTCAAGAGCATAAGGACTCACGTACATCAGAGGAGGAGACTAACAGGCCGTGGAATATAGCTCATCTTCGGCCTTACTACACCTGAGCCATTGGCTATACATATGTACATATTATGACAATGTATATATTATGATTAAATATAATAATCCGGAACCTCAGCTAAAGCGGGGTATATGTTCTTTTACATCATGTGAGATTACACAGAGTTGCCCTAAAGCGGCCTCCGGTTTACCTCTTGAGTTCGCTTTGCTAAAAGCATCGTGTTATATCACTTGGAGGATTGGTCGTGTCCGAACCAATACCATGCCTCTTGATAGGCGAAAGCCACCAGACCACTCGGGGACTTGGTCATGTCTGAACTAGTCACGCCTCTTGGTCGGCCTAAGGCCACAGAATCACTTGGGGGCTTGGTCGAACCCGAACCATGACCACGCCATTTGGTCGACATAAATGCCACGATTTCATCTGGGGACCTGGCTGACTAGAACCATAGTTACACCTAACGGGAACTTGGTCGTGTTTAGCCATGGTTACGCCATTTGATCAGTTTTAATAAAAAAATTCTTTTTCTTCACACTTTTCTTTGAAGGGGGTTCTTTGCTTTTCATTGTGTTTCTTAAACCGACCAATTTTTTTCGATTGACGGAACACAGTTCACGTCAATCCGGAGGCTATTTGACCGGTTTGATCCGTGTTGTTAACATCCTCTTATGGAGTAACACGGCATTTATTATAACCCGGCACGGCTTACATGATAAACTGGCATCATATGTATATACAGGAGCTATCATCTCCTCCAAACAGTGTGGGTTTACAAAACTCCGCTTCAAGATTGGCTAAGCCAACTTCACGATCAATGATGGCAGGTATTATGTATCTCAAAAGTTTGGTCGTATACTTAAAATTTTGTTTGATTTTATATATGCAGACATCATATTCCGCCTGAAGGTACAACCGCGGTGGCACTTGACGAGTTTTTCATTTCAGAAAGTATTTGGAAAGTTCATAACCACAGGAAGAGCAAATTATGCACGAAGGCATATCAACATCAAAGGTATCAGGTAGCCTATTACAAGGCAACATGGTGCCCATAAATAATGTAATTGTCTTTTGCAAAGAAGAGGCAGTTTTTAAACCGGCTTCCGGTTCAAGCTTGGTCACCAGCCTGGCCTGATGGTTGCGGGTCATCCTGCGCCGCTTCAGCCTCCGTGTCCCTACCCAGTGGCTGGAAATCCACAGTTGTCCAGTCGATTCCCATTAATGCTTGAAAAACAGCTTCATCATCGATCAGCAAGGACGGGTCAATATCGGGAGCGTAAGTATGCTTACGGATTGGAGGAATCAAATTTTCCGATTCATGGATTGGCGCAGCTATTCGCTTGTTCTGACTGTCGTATTGCGCTTGATAACGAGACAAGTGCGCTTCTTCAGCCAACTGACATGCTAGTGGACGCACCTCCCGGTTTATCGCTCGCAGATCCGCTTCACCAAATGCTGATCCGTCTTCCTTCAAGCTGGGATAGCCCTGAGCTGCTTCAACAGTATCAAAATCCGGCACCCAGGCTTTTGCCCGGATTAAAGCATTGATTGCGCTGGTTCGAGCAGCAGATTTCTTTAGCTCTTCAATCCGGGCAGGAAGCACCGACAGTTTCATAAGAGTATCTTGAATCAAAGTAGGCGCCGGTTTGTTATGAGAGGCGGTACAGATGATCCGCTGGGCACCAGTATACAGTTGTTCAACCAATGTATAGGCAGCTTTTAGCTTCTTCCGTACATCTGACCCCAGGTGACCAATACGTGTCCCTGAAATACCATAAAGGGTTAGTAAACCGGCGACTTTATCAGAAGACAGAGTCAATTCAGTAGGAAAACTGGCTTACCAAAGATAGCAGAAGTCATGGCATGCACGTGCCGCTTTATGCTGGTCAGTTCATCTGCCACTAGTTTCAGTGCAGCCTCAGCATCCTCTGCTCGTTTGATCAAAGCGGATTTCTCAGTAGCCCAGTCCGCCCGTTCCTTCTTGAAGTTCTCCTTAAGTTGTTCCATGGCGCTTAAAGCACTGGTCAACTCCTCCTTTGCTTTGAAGGTTTCAGCTTGTTGGGTTTTCAGGGCTTCTTGAAGATCGACGACTTGATTCTCTTTCGTCTTCAGCTCCGCCTGCATGCATACAGATATATGTTTCAACAAATTGGTAGAAGGATTCAAGTACCAACCACATAACAAGTTATGCGCTTAGTACTTGGGGGCTAATGCATATTTGATCTAAAGCGGCCTCCGGTTTACCCCTTCGTCTTTCGATTATTTATAAAGTCCCAAGATCAATACAAGTATTCAACTTGGCACTTGGGGGCTAATGCATATTTGATCTAAAGCGGCTTCCGGTTTACCCTTTCGTCTTTCAATTGTTTACAAAGTCCCAAGATCAATACAAGTATTCAACTTGGCACTTGGGGGCTAATGATTATTTGATCATATATATTCTGATGCGGCAGTTTCAGTTACTTAAAGTACCGGTTTAACTACGCCAAAGTTGAACCGGCCCTTGGGGGCTACATCATCAAATTTCAAAGCAACAAGATTGATATTATTTAAAGTCCCGGTTTGAAAGAATATTCCAAGCCGGCCCTTGGGGGCTAGGAGAGTCAGGAATAGAAGCATACAAGCAGGAAGGAGCGTATGGAAATTACCTCATATTTGTCTTTCATCATATTAACCAGACCGGCTTCATAGTCATGACTGGTATACAGCCGGTTCAGATAGCCGGAATGGACATCTTGGGCGTTAAGAGCAGAATAGGTCGTCAGATCAACATTCCACTTGCTTTTACCAAAGGCAGCAAGTTCTTCCTTGGCAGAATGTTTGGATAAAGCGACAGGATTATTTGGCTCAGTATGGCGAGTACCAACAACCTCATCATCTTTGGTACCGCCGGTTTGCACTGGAGCTGTTGGCTTGTCAGTAGGCTTGGCTGGACCGGTGGAGCTTTCAACCCGGATAGAACCTATAGGCTGATGGGTAGGACCTGAGGTGTCAGTAGGTCTCTCTTCTGCAATAAAATCATCATCTGGCTGCGGTGGATCGTTCGGAATATCTTCAGGAATAGACGTTTCAGCATTGGGTGTCTTGTCCGCTTCAAGAATGACATATTCTTCGGCCGCTTTGTCCAGGCGGGCCTTCTTGCTTGGCCTAGGCTTGGCCCTTAGAAGGATAACAAAATCAACTACAGAATATGTTCTAAGGCAATGTACTACAAACATCACAGTAAGTATAGCTTACCCAAGCACCGTTTTGAGCGGTGGGAGCTGAGTAGCCGAGGACTCGCCAGAAGATGAGTGGGAAGTAACCTAATAATCAGAGTCAGACGGAGTAAGAGCTTGACGAAAGCAGCCCGCTTTAGGACAAGAACTGACAAGCAAATTAGAGACCTCGGAATGGCGTTTCCGAACCAGACTGTTCGGTAAAACGGCGGAGGTAACTACCTGGCCGATCTGCCGAGTGGTGCGGCGAGCTTCGTGTTGTTGGGTCTTCATAAGAAGTTTAGGATCCAAATAAGGAAGAGGATGAGAAAATTTAACCTTCCGGTTTGCCTGGCGGATTTTTTGTGAAGGCAAAGTTTCTGAATCAGAAGTGAGAATAATTACCTCAGCAACATCCGCGCGGCTGGCTTCGACATCATCCTGACAAATATCATCATCAATAAGATGCATGAAAAATAAACCAAGTGAGTCAAGCTCTACCTCAAAGTCCGGATTATCCACCTCATCGTCAGGAGCCGGATTAGAAGAGGCAGTGGTTCTTTTCCTATGGGCAGTTTTCTTCACAGCTTTAGTCTTTTGCCAGGTTGCTCGTTCCGGTTTGTCTGGCTTTTCTGGCTTCTCCTGCGGCAGTTTTTTGCTCCAAAACGGATCATCGCCCTGATCATGCAGACACTGATATTAAAAACAATGACCAGACATATCAATAATAGATTCAGCAAAGAGAAAAATCAAAGTCTTACAGCTGGCGGTTTGTTGGTGGCATAGAAGGGAAGCAGGCCGATTCTGGCGCAGATGTGTTCCGGTTCATTCAGTATCTTACGCACAGCCTCTGTGATTTCTTCACTAGAGAGCTGGAGTCTTGAGTGTCGCAGTGGGTCATCAACACTGTCAGTATACTGGCACATCAAACCAGAGCGCAGACTAAGAGGCAGTATGCTCCATGATATCCAACAGCGAGCAAGGTCAACCCCTGTTAAACCGTTGGCCATGAAAGCTCTGAGCTTTGATAGCTGAGGAGCATATTTACTTCTCTCCTGTGTAGTCAATCTTTGTGGAGAAGGGTGTGTGTTGCTAAGCCGCTCCGGTCGAAAGCCAGGCAAGGGATTCTCACCAGCAGGGGAGGTGTCTTTGCAGTAGAACCATGTTTGATTCCATTCTTTGGGGTGGCTATGCAGCTTGGCGCGAGGGTATGTGACCTCTTTTCTTTTCTGAATCACCACACCACCCAACTCCGTATTGGAGCCGTCAGTAAATTCAGTACGACGGTTTATATGGAATAGGTATCTACCGTGGGCTCCTCTTGGAAGAACGCTTCACAGAGCACTTGGAAGTGACACATATTGGTAACAGAATTGGGGCCAGTGTCTTGAGGATGGAGCTGGAAATCGGCTAAGACATCCCGGTAAAATTTAGAGCCGGGCGGTTTAAAGCCCCAAGCTAAATGATCTACGAAAACAACAACTTCTCCTTCTCGAGGTATGGGAGGGCATTCTTTGCCAGGAGCCCTCCAATGGATTGAATCCTTGCTGCCTAAAGCACCAATCAGTACTAAGTCGTCCAGTTCAGCATCGGTGACGCGAGAAGGAACCCAATTGCACTCATACACTTGCTTGGCCATGATGGAACCTACATGGTAAAAGATTCCGGTTCAAAGATGCATTGATTAAAATGCACTAGTAGGTGCAATGTTAAACCGGAAATAGCCCTATTTAAACCGGAGTTTCATGAAGCAACCTACATCTGGCGGTTCAACAAGGGGACTAATGGCATATACCGGTTTGGAAAATTTTCTATAAGGTTAAACCGCCTGACCTAAGCATTGAAGCAATTGAGATTGCGGATGGTTAAGTATGCAGAAACAGGTTTCACAAGATCTTGTTACAGCATTGGATCTGAAGCAAGTTCAGAAAATAAGAAAAATAGTCGAAGATTTAAAAAAGAGCAGAAGTGAATCAATGGGCAGATATATAGATGAGATCTATGGACTTGAGCAGGAAACTACAGGCGGATGCTAAAAGCTGCTGCTACTCAGAGCAGGGTTTCACAGATCTATCCAGAAGTCTGAGTACGAGCATGAACAAGTGAAGAACACGCCAAGAACACGAAACCCTAGAACAGATCCATATTAAGAAGAACAGAAGGATTACCCGAGTCAAGGAAGATGCGGAAAGCTACCGCAGTGCTCTGGTGCGTTCAGGTTGATGTAGCGGCCCGAGATGATGCAGAGGTTAACGGCGGCGGCGGAGCTCTGAGGCTAACGACGCGAGGAAGACGAAGAGAAAGAGGACGAAGGGGAGAAAGGAAATGACCCTTCGGTCCTATTTATAAGGCAAGAGACATGTGTCAGACGCGTGAATCAAGGAACCACAAATCTTGGAAGCAGAGTTGTCGCCACGGTCATTGCGAATCTATTAAATAAGAAGATATCATGGATGCTTTTCTTTATGACAGATGACGTCACGGCGGTTCAACAACTACAAGAAGATGTTGAAAATGAATATTTTTTGCTAAGGATTGACATGAACCAGTTCAAATCAATCTGGGGCCTAATGTTGGGGATATTACTACTAGGCGTAAACCGGCCTATCTGGGCCGGGTTAACATCATCAGTAGTTCAAGGGAGTTAAAGCCCAAGGAGGAAGATAAGGGCCCAAGGCCTATAGTCAGTTTAAGACCTGTAGCCGTAAACCGGCTCGGTATGTAAACTTGTATGGTAAGTTAGGAATAAGGAGAGACCAACCCGGATATGAGTATGAACCGGTGTTGGGACTCTGTGGACCGACGGGCGTCACCCGTGTATATAAGGGGACAACCCGGCGGCGGTTGAGGGACAGACAACCACAACTCGAGACTTAGGCGAAGCTTGTTTGCTCCCAAGTCATCGAGACCTAATCAATTCCATCACAACTAGACGTAGGGTTTTACCTTCATCGAAGGGGCCGAACTAGTATAAACTCTCTTGCGTCCTTGTGTCCGCGTTAACCCCTTCAAGCTAACCAGTCGCGATGGCTCCACGACTAAGTCCTTTCTATAGGACATCTGTCGTGACAAAACCACGACACACCGGGAAGCGGCGCTCTCTCGGTAGTCGTGCTGCTTCAAAGCCGGCACCAGTGAGAGGTCGCCTCCGCTCTCACATGGCATTAATGTGGCACTGATGCTCCGGGGCGACACTGGTCGTTTCATGCGAGAAGCGTGCACCGCCAAGGGAGGGGGTTTGGGTCGGCCAGGGCGGTCAGACGCGGGCGTGGTGGTAGTATTGATTTTGAACCGTTTCAGGTGTAGTACTGGTAGTTTGCAAAATTACTCAATTATTGCACTCATTTTCCTAAGAAGTTGTGGTAAAAATACTTGCAATGCATGCATGTGTGACCAATATAAATGACCAATAAAACTAGTACATGCATGCAACGATTTAATGTACATTGTAATCTCAACATGTGATGGGGAGCTCTAAATATGAATTTGAAACTTATAAAATGAAAAAATGAAAAACAAATAAACTGGAAGAGAGGGAGTATACTGTAGGATGTGTCCCATACGAAATAAGTCCCCTGGTTTGTCACTACAAAGATGCAGTTAGAAAGGAGCACAACATCTTCGTACTCGTACGACAACAAATCGGCCGCAAACGGCATGGTCCACCTTTGACCGCCATGTGCAGGGTTCGTGAAATCAATCGCGATGTCAAACACCATGATGAGAGTGTAATTTTGGTTGGCGGACGACCTTATCTGGGCTTCCAAGATTGCTATCTTCTTCAATGTCACCGTGGTTCCATCGTACCAATTCAGGTGGTAGCCCGTTGCATGGCTAATCCGAATGTTGGACAAAGGTTCTATGGGAACGGTGTCACCATTGTAAATGTTGTGCAAATTGATGTTGGTACCCTCCCATACATATGCAAGACAATCTCCACTGGCACCGAGCCTAACATGTGAAACAGTGGGCAGCGGGGGAATTAGGAAATGGACACGGATGTGGTCTTTAGAATGCATTTACTACGTGATCAAATTTGTCACTTACCCACTCATCAGACAAAATCTGAGTGCCCCTCAATGTCGGCATCTCAAGGGGCATCAACTTGCAACTACGGCCATGCCATGCTGGATATACCCCCAAGTAAACATCCTCGTGCGTTGCACGTAACATCAAGATGCATTTGTATGTGTAGTTTATCTTGTGAGAGAAAAGGATGAACGACGGAAGGCCTTATTTGCACATGTGGAGAGGGGTGTGGGCATTGTCGGTGTCAAAACCGGAAGATCTCGGGTAGGGGGGCCCAAGCTGTGAGTCTAAGGATCAATGGTAACAAGGAATAATGGGGACACGATGTTTACCCAGGTTCGGGCCCTCTTAAAGGAGGTAAAACCCTACATCATGCTTGATTGTATTCGATGAGTATAGGGGTTACAAGAATTGATCTACCTCGAGATCGTAATAGATAAACCCTAGCTGTCTAGCCTATGATTATTCTGATGATCCCTGCGGACTAAACCCTCTGGTTTATATACACACCGGAGGGGCCTAGGGTTGTACAAAGTCATAGAGGAAAGGAGTACTACACCCCGACACCAATCTTGTTGTTCTACGTACATAGGAGTCCTACCCGGACATGGAAGGTGGTCTTCTGCTTCACCTTCATGGCCCATTAGTCCAGCCCATATCAAATAGACCGGACACCTGAGGACCCCCTAATCCAGGACTCCATCAGTAGCCCCCGAACTTGCCTTCAATGACGATGTAGTATCCGGTTGATGTATTCGGCTTTGCAAGGAGGATTCTTTAACACACTCTGGATTGACGATAGTCCGGTTTTGACCTCCATGCTCTGCCTTTATGATTCCTTCCTGTTGTCACCTTGATTTCCACACGCCGGGCGAATGCGAACGGTCCACAATAATCTTTTACAAATAAGCCCATAGTTACCACACAAGGGTGGCATCTATATAAGGAGGTTAGATCCCCGAATGTCATCCACATCGCACAAAGATCATCAGAACCAACCATGAAAAAACTTCAAAACATGGTCCGCACTCCTAGCTCTTCTTCGCGCCCTCATGGCCCTCAAGCGGGTGATTGGCGAAGCTTCTCAGTGTCTCATCTCTAGCTGAATCGACTACAAACGCAGGGATATCTCCCTCCTGAAGATCTAGTCTCTGTGCGGGCGGGATTGGCCTCGAATGGCAATGATGTGCTAGCAGAGAATTTCCCCAACCCCAACAAGGAGGAGAGGGTGTGCTTCGTCTCATTTCTTCTGAGGGTCTTAGGATTCCCAATCCACCCATTCCTCAAAGGTCTATTGGAATTCTACGGGATCCAGCTGCACAACCTCACACCGGATTCTGTCCTGCACATATCAGGTTTTGTCGCTCTCTGCAAACTGTTTCTAGGCTGCGAGGCTCATTTTGAACTGTGCAGAAAGTTCTTTTGCCTCGTCCCTCGTCATCAAGGGGGCTCTATATTTGAAGTGGGAGATGCCGAAGTATGTCGCACAGCTGGACCAGGTTACCTCATCTGAACTCCCAAAAAGGGATCTGAAGAATGGACTTAGGAATGGTTTTATATTGAGGATGTTCCCCTTCCGGACCCAGTTCGACGTCGACTTCCCGAATTCTCCAACGCTCCTTTGAAGAAACGCCTCAACTAGAACCCCGGGAGCTCCAAGCAAGAAGACAATGCGGAAGTCATGAGGTTTGTCAGCAAGGTCGGGTTACTCGCCCATTCTGAACTCTCGATAGTCGAAGTCATGGCCATCGCGACAAAGCGATGCATCCAGCCCCTTCTGTCTAGAGTAACCCCTTTATGTTGTTACAACAGAGAGGACGACGCATCTTGTTATAAGCGCGAGGGCCCGGATACCCCAGCCGCTCTAGCCGCCATTCTGGCAGTACTTTATAAGGGGGAGAAAGAAGATTTCGCCCATTTAAATTGTCGGGAAGGATTCCCCATGTATAACCCCATTGAATGGGTAAGTTTTTGATTATCAGCATTGTACCACCTCATTATCGATGTATGCTAATCGAATTGTTCTGGTCATCTTAAAACAGACAAGGAGGAAGGTGGTTGAAAATATTCGTTGCCCCTCCCCACAGCTAGAGGACTATGCTTGCAACGAGGACCCTGGCTTCCGCGATGATCCGGATATATTGATAGAGTTTGATGATGGGGTCTTTTATCAAGCGAGCCTTGATGGCTCGGAAGTGGCTGTTATGTCCAACTACCCCGTCCTTCTACCTTTCTTCAATGTAAGTATTTGGAGATCATCCTCAAAAAGGAACCCCCCACTTGCATCTCACCCATCACACTGAATCATGCTTCATAGGATCAGCGCTCAGCGAGCCGCAACCCATCGAGGGAGGCCCCTAGGAAGGTAGCATCTACACAGGGCGAGCCTTCAAAACGAAAGGGAACTGGGAGCACCGTCGATCCCCCTCCTTCATCAAAGAGGTATAAACTTTCATATGTGCCCGGCATAAGACCAGATTGTCATATTTCTCCTCCCATCTTATTTCATGAGGAGCACATGGTGAACCGTGTCCAAAGTCCCAGTTAGCCAATCATCAGCTAATCCGGCACCAGGCTCATCAACCAGAACGAGAGCCAGTGCGGATGCAGCACTAACTCATCCACCTCATGAGGATTCGGATGATGTATCCATCACAAATTACGAAGTGGAGAGCATGATGAATCATCGACGAATGAAAGAGACCATGTGCGCTCCAGATTTTACTAAGAAGGAATTTACTGCCCTCAGCACCATGGATGCGTATATCCGAGCCGCCCAGGATGGACTTGCTGGAGTTGATCACCTATTTTCAAATGATATGCAAGTAATGGTTTGTGTAAATTTGATAGATATATGATAGTATCCCCCGAGACTTGAAGCGGTTTAGACCAACAGATTTAAGGATCGTTATGACCGCAGGTTCTCAAAGAGAAGAACAACACGCTGTCCTAGGAGCTTGAAACGAGTCGGGCAAAGCTAAATTCCGCCACCATAGAGCTAGAGGAAATTAAGAAAGTCACGACGACCATTGAGCAAAAGAACAAACTGGAGGAGGAAAAGGATAAGCAAGCTGAAGAGATAAAGAGCTTAAAGGCTCAATTATTGGATGCACAAAAAGAGAATAAAAGGTTGAAAGGCGGCATATTCGGTATGACCTCTGAACCATCAAGGGGAATCATATTATCCCGTAATTCGAGTGTTATAATGTTGTTCTTGCAGGTCTGTTAACCGGGTGTCCTGAACAGGAAGTATCTGGATTTCGAGGCGATGTTCTAAAAGAGTTGTCCATAGTGCATGAGCGGGCCAGGAAAGCCACGAAGAGTATGGTCAAATCAAAGCCTTATGGCCATCCGATGCCCCTCTAGAAAGTATGGAGGGGTTGGTGAACCTGTTCAAAGGTGACCGGTGCCGTTTTGAGCTATGGAAGGCGTCGGCATGCTAGGAAGGTGCACGGGAGGCATGGGCCATGGTGAAAACATGCTACACCGGGCTCGATCCGAATCGTATGGCCCGAGTTGGACCTTGATAACCCACAAGTATAGGGGATCGCAACAGTTTTCAAGGGTAAAGTATTCAACCCAAATTTATAGATTCGACACAAGGGGAGCCAAAGAATATTTGAAGGTATTAGCAGCTGAGTTGTCAATTCAACCACACCTAGAGATTACTTATCTGCAACAACGTGATTAGTAGCAAATTAATATGATAGTTTTGATAATAGTGATAGTAGCAATGGTAACGGTAACAGTGATAGCAATAGTTTTGTAGCAAGTGCAACAGTAACAATAGCAGTAGTAACTTAGCAAGAACAATATAAGATAAATTCTTAGGCATTAGATCGGTGACTTGTTGGATTATATTCATCATGAGACAGTTATAACCACTACAAAAAATACACTTCCGTGATGATACGTGTTTGTCACAGTAGGTCACGTTTTCTGTCATGCATGTACATCCATGAAAGATTTATGACAGAATCAAGATGGTCATACCTGTGCTGTTGTAGAAGTGTTCCATGACATTACCAAAATTATCATCATGGAAGTGTCCACTTCCATGACGATAAATCGCGCGTCACATAAGTGCTTTCGTCAAGGGTGACCGACACGTGGCATCCAGCATAACGGAACGTCGTTAAGCTATCGGGTCCGGTTTTGGATCCGATAACCCGTTAACAACCCCGACCAATGGGGATTTTCCACGCGTAAATCATCATTGGCTGGAGGAAACACGTGTCGGCTCACCGTTGGGACAGATGTCATCCACTCATTGGACCCAAAGCGCCTATGATACGTCAACATGTGGCACGGCCCAATAGAGGCCCATTCCTGTGAAAAGGCCGGCCTGTTTGACTTGGTCAAAAGGTGGTGGGTCGGCCCACGGCAAGCCTGTTAACGGCATGTTCACATATATCCCATTTACAGCCCGCTAACCCAGGGCCCGTTTACAGCCTATCTGAATTAGGCCTAGTAGCGTCATCTGGGCCGTCCAATATAATTCCATCATGTTTTAACTTCCGGTCCATGTATGGAAAATGACGTCTTTTGGCCCATATGAGGCCCTTATTACTCTCAGCCCATTAACGGCCCGTGGTAAAACTAGCCCGTAATGAACAGTGTATCACTTTATACCCATTAACGGCACATGGTGAAACTGGCCCGTAATGAACAGTGTATCACTTTATGCCCATTAACGGCCCATTATTCCATTGGGCCATTTCCAGCCCATGTTATCTTTCGGCCTTCTCGGGTTCCATTTATTCTTGGTCTCATTTCCACATCCGTTTACTTACGGCCCGTTACTGTCATTTTTTGCTTGTGGACCAAATTCAGCCCGTGGTTACAGTCGGCCCGTTTGTGGCCCGTTAATACGTTGGGCCATTTTCACGGCGTCATGAAAATACGGCTAATTAACGACTAGCCATTATGGTCGGCCCATGAACGATTTCAACTCTAGCCCATTTACAGCCATAATGCGGTCTGTTATTGTCCCATGTTTGGCCAACCGATCATACGACCCGTAGAAGACCCATTGATGATACGGCCCATAGAAGGCCCATTGTGTCTATGGCCCGTATAAGGCCCATTGTTCCTATGCCACATAGAAGGCCCATTGTTTCTACGGCCCGTAGGAGGCCCATGTTAACTACAGCCGGTGGGCATCAAAGTTTGCCACCAGTGCAAATATAGGGAACACCCTACACTATACAAAAATGGCTTGCTGTTTTCTTCAGCCGGTGGCTGCACATTAAGAACAAATTTTGTATCGCACCAAAACAAATTACAACTATAAAACAAAAGGAAGGTTGGCATAAAACTTAACAGTCTAGCAGATAAATGCACCACCAGAAGTTCAGAAGCTCTGTTCATTTGACCTGACTGTTATGTTTTCATGCTCTATTGTCCGATGGAGCACCATAACCTTCGCCTTCAATTATCCTAGGCTCCTGAACAACATAGCAAATGTCTGATAGTCTGATTTCAAAACCATGCATATCTTGACAACATCGAACAATGTCTCTCCTTGTTTCACAAAGGGTCTCTGTTAGGGAATGGACTTGTGTCTGGAGCGCAGATACAACATTGTTTTGAGCTTGCATATCTTGATCATGAAGTAGTTTGGACGAGATTGCCTTAACAACCAAGCCAGTATTACGCAGGAACGTGCTTTTGGCACTATTAGTGGACAGGTATTGATCCACTGCAGGAAGAGCTAACATTGCGGTTATAGTTGCCTCGCCACCTTCAGAAGGTGGCGGTTCCACCATTTTTTCCATAGCTCGCTGAAAAGTTGTTGTTTTACATTAGTAGTACCAGAACAGAAGATATTAAGGAGGCAGCAAAACCAAACAAAATAGCTTTGGTCTATATATGGAACTTATTCTGGTGAACCCATGTAAAATAATAGTTGTATTTTATTGCAAAGTACATAATATGCAGCGGGGGTGAATAGGTGATTTTTATGAAAGTCTTCAAAACATGGGGGCTTTGAAGACAAATAGTAGAAATGAACCTATTAATATGCAATGGAAGGTAGACTACACTAGACAAGCCATAGTCAAGTAAGCAATGAAGTGAAAGCACGAAGACTATCAGCAGCTAGGTAGTATGGATCAAGATGGAAGATAGTATGAAGCCAATCAACAACAGTCTTCACACAGTAAAGTCAATCATATCATGCAAGCAGGCAATGACTTCACAAAGACAAGCAGTAAGTAAAGAGAGGTAAAGGATAGAACAAGTTGCTTGGTGAGGACAGGTTTGGACCAGTTCCAGTTGCTGTGACAACTGTACGTCTGGTTAGGGAGTCTGAGATTCAACTCAGAAGACCGTGTCTTCACCTTATTCCCCTTGAGCTAAGGACACACAGCCCTCGCCCAATCACTCTGGTAAGTCTTCAAGGTAGACTTCCAAACCTTCACATACTTCGTTCACCGGTGATCCACAATGACTCTTGGATGCTCAGAACGCGACGCCTAACCGGTTGGAGGATTCACAGTCCTCAAGTGTAATAAGTCTTCAGATCACGCAGACAGAAAGACTTCAGTGATGCCTAACACTCTTTGGCTCTGGGTGTTTAGGGATTTGTCCTCGCAAGGATTTCTCTCTGAAAGGCTTCGGAGGTGGGTTGCTCTCAAACGACAAAAGCCGTGCACTAACTCTGAGCAGCCACCAATTTATGGTGTAGGGCGTTGGCTATTTATATGTAGCGACCCGACCTCACACGGTCAAGTCTCTGTGCTTCAGTGTCATCCCTGGATCAGTAGTGCTGACACACACAATACTCGAGGATTTATAACAGAGTAGCAATCACACACTTATTACATTAAATGTCTCCAAAGAGAGCTTATTACAATAAATATGGCTTAAGGCCATCTAATATGATAACAGTGGAAGGCTTGGAAGATAAAGTGAGTCCATCAACTCCAACGGCATAGCTAAGCTGCACGACAACGAACTAACGAACCTTAATCCTCGTCTGAAAAGTCTACAACATAATACGTTGCAGCCCGAAAACGGGTCAGCACATGGAATATGCTGGCAAAGTAACACAGTAGAGCAAGAACAGAATAATGCTATCACTACATGCATATTTGGCTGGTGGAAAGCTCTATGGTTATAGTTTTTGCGAAAAGCCAATTTTTCCCTACAACAAAGAAATAGATTTTATTTAACTATCATGGTAGTTGAAACATCATTGAGAAGGTTCCTCCAACTCAATCCCAATTGAAGTAATTATCAACCCAACATTATTAATTTAGAGTGATGAGATACTTAAGATACTCCAATTACTATATACTCTAGATGTCCATAACCGGGGACACGGCTAACCATGATTAGTTTGTACACTCTACAGAGGTTTGCGCACTTTTCCCCACAAGACTCGGTCGCCTCCGTTGAATTTCTCGCACTACATGTTGTTTGAGAAACGGATGACCGAGACACAGTCTTTCAAAAACATTAACTCTCTACTCCGGGCAGACCATACCAAACCTACAACCCACTACCTGTTGATCCACCTCTTCAAGAGCTTCACGTAACTTACTCAACTATGCTAGAGCCCATAATAGCTTGTGGCTGCACACGGAAGTTTCTAGCATGAATCATCTTAGTTCCCTTTGAGCCTGGGTGGCGGTCCATAGGAAGATCACACAGGTACTCCAGGATTTCCAAAAATATAGGAAACACTGGCTACTCCAGGTGCCTCAATCCACCCAGATGTGTATTCAAGTTGCCACCTTAAGTTGAACCATTAATTAACAATCTCACATCTGTCATGGATTTTCACTCACCCAAAGCATGTCTACGACCATAGCATAGCAATATAAGAAATTCGTATAAGTAACTCCCAAGGTTTGAATATAACAGGGCAATAGGTTCTACCTCATCAACTACTTCCCAACCCACATGTTAATGACATTGTAACCATGCAATGTTTGAGGATTGGAACTAATGCATAAAAACTGGGTGATAAAGGGGTATGATCAAAGTGTTACTTGCCTTGCTGATGATCCGCGAAACCTAGGGACTCCAAATAACACGCTTCGCACTTCGGGAATTCTATCGCAAACAAACAATAGCACACATAAGCAATCAAGCAAAGAAGCACGGGTAAATCTCAAATAAGAAGATCTAACCAGAAAGTTCAACTTAAGAACTCCGGTTTGCAAAAAGAATCAAATCGAACGGAGCAACGAAACTCAAACGGCGAAAGAAACAAGATCCATTTACTAATCTGGACCTAGGTCAAATTTTACAGTACCAAAATCTTGTTTAAGTTGGTTAAGAAGAAAGAGGGTCTCAAGACGAAGATCTAGGCGCTTGAATCGCCTGATTCCGACAAAAGAGTGAAAAGATAAACTAGAACGAAAATCGGATCAGAAATCATGATCAAAAATAATCGCGGAAAAATCCGATAAAAGAAAACTGACGAACAGGCTAACGAACGAGCGTTCGTGGTCTGTAACTAATGAGCGAAAACCGTTCGTTAAAACGAACGTACGGACGAACGTCCGCTAAAAAGAAAAACTGGGAAAAACCGGCGAACCGAAAAAAATGAACTAGGGTTTTCTTAAAAAAACGGGATCGGTTTTCTTTTAAAAAACCGGCGGCTACCTCGTTGTTTCGGCGAGACGCGGCGGCGACGGCGGGGCGAGGCGCGGCAACGGCTAGGCGCGCAGCGCGGCAGTGGCGAGGTGGCGCGGCAGCGGGCGGCGGGGCGCGCGGCAGCGGGCGGCGGCGGCTGCAGGCGGCGGGGCGAGGCGGCGGTGGCGGGTGGTGGTGGCGGTGGGGGTGGTGTATATAAAGGGGAGAGGGTGCCTTGGGGCGGGGGCAAGAGGCGGTGGGGAGTCCAAGCCGAACTCTCGGTCCGGGGCGGCACGGTGGCATCGGTCTCTTGGGAGGAGACGACGTCGCGGGGAGGTGGGCCGGCGGCTGGGCTTCGGCCAAGTTAACCACTGCACAACTTTTTTAAAAAACAAAATTCCGCCGAAACAAAAAAAATCCTAGAAAATAAAATAAAATTCTAAAAATGCCAAAACAAATTTTCACCGTCTAAATAAAATATTTAGAACGAGATGAACATTTTCTTGGCCCTAAAATGCAATTTTGTAAACGTGCAATTTTTTCTAATGCAAACAAAATTGCAATAAAGTCCAAATAAAACAAATATTTGATTTTAATATTTTTCCTCCAATATTTCAATTATCTTGGAGAAGTCATATTATCTCCTCTCATATATTTTAATATGAAATATTTTAGGAGAGAAAAATAATTAAAACCAAAATCCTCGTTTCAAAATTTGATAAAATCAAATTTGAAAACCGGGGAAATCCCCAACTCTCTCCGAGGGTCCTTGAGTTGCTTAGGATTTCGAGGATCGCGAGACGAAATGCAATAAAATCCGAATAAAATCAAATAAAAAATCAATTTAATGATTTAAATATTTTTCCTCCAATATTTCATTTATTTTGGAGAAGTCATATTATCTCCTCTCTTTAATTTTTAATGTGAAATATTTTTCAGAGAGAAATAATTAAAATCAAATCCTCTTTTCATTATTTGATAAAAGAATCAAATATGAAGACCGGGAAATCCCCAACTCTCTCCGAGGGTCCTTGAGCTGCTTAGGATTTCGAGGATTACGGAATGGAAAAGCAATAAAACATGATATGTATGGATGATCTATGTATAACATTCCAAATTGAAAATTTGGGATGTTACAAACCTACCCCCCTTAAGATGAATCTCGCCCTCGAGATTCGGATTGGCTAGAAAATAGGTGTGGGTGGTCTTTGCGAAGGTCAAGGTCTCGTTCCCAGGTGGCTTTGTCCTCGGTATGGTGGCTCCACTGAACTTTGCAAAACTTGATAACCTTGCGGCGGGTGACTCGACTAGCAAACTCCAAAATCTTAACTGGCTTCTCCTCATAAGTCAAATCATTGTCCAACTGAATCGCCTCCAAGGGTACGGTATCTCTAAGAGGTATGTCGGCCATCTCAGCATGGCACTTCTTCAACTAGGAAACGTGAAATACATCGTGAACTCCTGACAGTCCTTCAGGTAACTCCAACTTGTAGGCAACTTCTCCCATCCGTTCGAAAACACGATATGGTCCTACAAATCTTGGGGCTAACTATCCCTTAACTCCAAAACGTTTCACTCCTCGCAAAGGTGATACTCGCAAATATGCTCTATCTCCAATTTCATAGGTTACCTCCTTGCGTTTCGAATCTGCATAACTCTTCTGTCTGGACTGAGCTATCTTCAATCTATCTCGAATCAGTTTAACTTTCTCCTCAGAATCTTTGATCAAGTCTGGTCCTAAAAATTGTCAGACTTCGACTTAATCCCACATCAACGGTGTTTTGCACCTTCGTCCATATAGGGATTCGAACGGTGCCATCCTCAGACTAGTCTGGTAACTATTGTTGTATGAGAACTCTGCGTAAGGCAAATTGTCATCCCAACTAGATCCATAATCTAGCGCACAGGCTCTCAACATATCCTCCAGAATCTAGTTGACTCTCTCGGTCTGTCCATCCATCTGCGGGTGAAATGCTGTACTGAACTCCAATCTCGTTCCCAAAGTTTGGTGTAGCTGATGCCAAAACTTTGAAGTAAACTGTGTTCCTCTATCCGATATGATGCTCCTCGGAAATCCATGCAGACATACGATCCTGGTCATATATATCTTGGCCAACTTCGCACTATTATAAGTTGTTTTCACTGGGATAAAGTGTGCCACTTTGGTTAAGCGGTCAACTTCTACCCATATAGAATCATGTCCTGATTTGGTCCTAGGCAATCCAGTTATAAAATCCATGCCAAGTTTATCCCACTTCCATTCGGGTATCGGCATAGGCTGTAGCAATCCTGCTGGCTTTTGATGCTCTGCCTTCACTCTCTGACATACATCACATACGGCTACATACTCGGTGATGTCCTTCTTCATCCCTGTCCACCAGAAACGTTCCTTCAAATCCAAATACATCTTGGTGTTTCCGGGGTGTATCGAGTATGGTGAGTCATGAGCCTCCTGAAGTATTATCTTCCTGAGCTCTGTGTTATTGGGCACATAAACACGGTCCTCAAACCATAAGGTGTCGTGTTCATCCTCACGAAAACCTTTGGCCTTTCCTTCGCTCATTTTGTCTTTTATCTCCGCAATCTCTTTGTCATCCTTCTGAGCTTCTCGAATCTTTCCCAACAATGTAGAATGAACCTCCATTGTTGCAACAAAACCTCTAGGAACAATCTCCAATCGAAGTTCCCGGAGATCCTTTGCTAACTCCTTCGGCAATCCCGTGCTTTCTAGGGTATTAGCGTAACTCTTCCGGCTCAAAGCGTCTGCTACGACATTGGCCTTTCCTGGATGATAGTGAAGCTTCATGTCATAATCCTTTATGAGCTCCAACCATCTTCTCTGCCTAAGGTTCAGTTCCTTCTGTGTGAAAATGTACTTCAAACTCTTATGATTCGTGTACACATCACAGTGGTTTCCAATAAGGTAATGTCTCCAGGTCTTCAACGCATGCACTATGGCTGCAAGCTCCAAATCATGCGTGGCATAATTCAACTTGTGTGGTTTTAGTTGTCGTGAGGCATGCGAAACAACTCTTCCGTCCTGCATAAGCACGCTTCCAAGTCCTAGGCGAGAGGCGTCACAATACACTTGAAAATCCTTACGTATATCTGGCAGTGTCAGCACTGGGGCTGTAGTCAAACGTTTCTTCAGCTCCTGGAAACTTGCCTCGCAATCTTCCGTCCATTTAAACTTGGTATCCTTCTTCAATAACTCCGTCATTGGCTTCGCAATCTTGGAAAAATTCTCAATGAATCTCCGATAGTATCCTGCGAGTCCAAGAAAACTACGGACCTCGCTAACTGAAGTGGGTGACAACCATTCAGTGACTGACTGAACCTTGGTGGGGTCTACTTCTATACCTTCTCCTGATATAACATGTCCAAGGAATCCGACTTCCTTCAACCAAAACTCGCATTTGCTGAACTTGGCATACAGCTGATGTTCCCTGAGTTTCTCGAGAACTAAACGCAAATGCTCCTTGTGTTCCTCTTCATTCTTCGAATATACCATTATATCATCAATGAACACCACAACAAACTTATCCAAATATTCCATGAACACCTTGTTCATCATGCTCATGAAATAGGCAGGGCGTTAGTCAGTCCAAATGACATGACCGTATATTCGTATAACCCGTACCGTGTGGTGAAGGCTGTCTTTGGTATATCCTTCTCGCGAATCTTCAGCTGATGGTATCCTCATCGCAGATCGATCTTCGAAAACACCTTAGCTCCTTGCAGCTGATCAAATAGATCATTGATCATCGGCAATGGGTACTTTTTCTTGATCGTCACTTCATTCAATGCCCGATAATCAACAACCATTCTTAGGGACTTATCCTTCTTCTCAACCAAAAGCATTGGGGCTCCCCATGGTGATGAACTCCGTCGAATGTAACCTTTCTCCAATAACTCCTTGATATGTTTCTTAATCTCCTCCAGATCATTCGCGGGCATCCAATAGGGTCTATTGGATATTGGCCCTGTTCCTGGCAATAGCTCTATCAAAAACTCGATATCTCGATCCGGTGGCATGCCTGGTAACTCCTCTGGAAAAACATCCGGGTTATCCTTTACTACAAGCACTTCCTCCTGAACAACTCCCATGAGAGTATTTACTTGGCTACTTCTTGGCGCATGCCTAGATACATACTTGATCCTTTTTCCCTCTGGGGTGGTGAGACAAATTGACTTACTAACACAGTCAATGCTTCCTCCATACTTTGACATCCAGTCCATTCCTAATATCACATCCAATCCTTGTGACTCCAAGAATATTAGGTCGGATGGAAAAACATGGTTGCCAATGGTTAAGGGTATCTGGTCGCACCATCGACTAGCCATATACTCTGCTCCAGGTGAACTTACTAACATAGGGCTGCTAAGGGTATGGGTCGGTAGTTTAAACTTATCCACGAATTCCCTTGATATGTATGAATGCGATGCACCAGTATTAAAAAGAACAAGAGCGGTAAATGACTTAACCAAAAACTTACCTATAACCGCATCTGGCTGCTCTTCAACCTCCTCCACGTTAACGTGGTTTACTTGTCCTTTGTTGAATGGATTGGGCTTCTTCCCAGCGCTCCCATTTCCGTTTCCATTCTTCCCTTCAGGGCACTCCGTGGCATAGTGTCCAGTCTTCCCGCTGAAAGTGCTAGTGATCGACTAGAGGGGGGTGAATAGGCGATTTTTATGGAAGTCTTCAAAACATGGAAGTTTCGAAGACAAACGATAGAAGTAGACCTATTACCATGCAGCGGAAGGTAGACTACACTAGGCAAACCATAGTCAAGTATTCAATGGAGTGAAAGCACAATGACTAATAGCAGCTAGGCAGTAAAGATCAGGTAGGAAGATATTGTGAAGCCAATCAGAGCAAGCAGTCACTCAGTGAAGACAAAAGATAAAGCAATCATACAATGACTTCATAAGGATCAACAGTGAGTAAAGGGAAGGGAAGGATGAAACCAGTGACTCGTTGAAGACAGCGATTTGTTGGACCAGTTCCAGTTGTTGTGACAACTGTACGTCTGGTTAGGGAGGCTGAGATTCAACTCAGAAGACCTCGTCTTCACCTTATTCCCCTTGATCTAAGGACACCCAGTCCTCGCCCAATTGCTCTAGTAAGTCTTCAAGGTAGACTTCCAAACCTTCACAGACTTCATTCACCAGCGATCCACACTGACTCTTGGATGCTCAGAACGCGACGCCTAACCGGCTGGAGGATTTACAGTCCTCAAGTGTAATAAGTCTTCAAATCACACAGACAGGAAGACTTAAGTGATGCCTAACACTCTTTGGCTCTGGGTGTTTAGGGCTTTATCCTCGCAAGGAATTCTCTCTCAAAGGCTTCGAGGTGGGTTTCTCTCAAACGACAAAAGCCGTGCACTAACTATGAGCAGCCAACCGTTTATGGTTGTAGGGGGTGGGCTATTTATAGCCACTAGGCAACCCGACCTGATTTGTCCGAAATGACCCTTGGTCACTAAGGAACTGACACGTGTTCCAACGGTCAGATTTCAAACACACATGGCAACTTTACTTGGGCTACAAGCAAAGCTGACTTATCCAACTCTGGACAAGATTTGGTCTCATAGTCTTCACTCGAAGACATAGGATTTTGGTTAAGCATCACTTCAGTCATTCTGACTGGTTCACTTGGACCCCACTTAACAGTACGGTGGTTCCTATGACTCAACAAAGAAGAAAAAGAACGACGAAACAACTAAGTCTTCGCGCTCCATAGTCTTCATGCGATGTCTTCTCTTGTCATAGTCTTCAATGTGAATGTCTTCACATACCACCTTTGACTTCAATGTCTTCATTCATTTTTAGGGGTCATCTCTGGTAGGAAAACTGAATCAATGAGGGACTTCTACATGTGTTATCCTACAATTCTCACAAACACATTAGTCCCTCAACCAGGTTTGTCGTCAATACTCCAAAACCAACTAGGGGTGGCACTAGATGCACGTACAATCTCTCCCTTTTTGGTGATTGATGACAAACTGGTCGAAGTTTTCAACGGGGAATAAAATATGTGAAATTGTAAAGGATAGGGTATTGTCTTCATAAGTTGCAAGGGCTCCCCCTGAAGATGTGCATATAAGTAATTTGCTTTTGGAATGCAAATGCACATGGTAGGTTGTACTTGTGGAGATCCTCTTCAACTTATGATGACAAGTCATTATGCAAGATATGATGTAATGAAGATAATGACATGCATAATGAAAATGGACGTCTGCAAAATGATCTGAGTGCGGAATTTATCATCGCACATGCGGAATTTATCATCGCATCATAGAATAGCAAATAAGTAGCAGACGACCATCGAGTTTAAGTGTTACAACTCAAAGAACCAAATGTATCGAAAACGAGAGTTGTAAGCACTTGGAAAAAGTAACAAAAAGTAAATTAACCACCCATATGGACCCGCTTGAAGACTATCAACTCATATGCTTCTCCCCCTTTTGTCAGTGAGGACCAAAAAGGTTTGAAGACATAGAGCGCCTACTCGTTCCCATGAGGTGCAGGCGAGGCAGCAGGGTCGTCGTTGAGATCCGGTGGTGCAGAGGAACTTGGTGCAGTGTCGACACGCGCTGAAGTTGGAGGACGTGAAGTTGCATCATCTTGGTCATCGATGACTCTGGCATTTACGGTCACAGCTGAGGACGAGTATTCAGAGTCTTCAAGTGAGGGAGTCAGACGCAAGTGAGCATTGCTGGGAGGAGTTGAGTCAAACTTGAAGCGTTCGGTGAAGCCATCATCATGCAGATCAGCTTCAGCATTGAGTAGGGTCAAACTCTTCCACGACCTCCGACAGGTTTCATGAGTGACAAAGGCATTCTTGGTGGCAAGATTGCGAATGCGGTTGACATCCACCACGAGGCTTTGCATCTGACGCTTAAGCCAGTCGTGATGTTTGTCCTGTTTCTGATGCAGCGTGACTAGAAGCTCTCGGTCATTTAGGACATGAGATCGGCGTCGAGGACTTTGCGCAATGGTGCTACCAGTGGCATCAGTTTGAGCACGAGGGGCACGTGTGTTTCCAGCAAGGGGATAAACACGAGACACTGCTGGAATTCCTTCAATGGGCTGGGTGAAGCTTTGGTGATCAGCATTGTGAAGATAAATGGGATCCTTAGCAGGCGCTGGGTAAATGGCTTCAACTGACAGATCAACCTCGGGCAAGAATATAAGATGATTACGCGCAGACGGCTGATAGTTGAAGGCTGAGTGACGCTTGATCAGACGCATGACCCATGGAGCATAGAATTTCAACCCAAAGATGTCAGAGCCAGACGCAGCCAACTGCCTGATGAAGAAGTCTTGAGCATTGAAGCTGATGCCATTGAAGATATAGAAAACCAAAGTCTTCATTGCTCCTTCAAGCTTCGCTGCATATGAGTGTCCTTTGACAGGCCATAGAGTCTTCCTGATGATGTGGTAAATGGTGCGAGGCAGGTACTCTAGGTCTTCAACAAAGAACTCAGATGGGTATTCAGCGTCATGAGGCGGAGGCTTCATCATGCTCAGCATTTGACTCATGTTCGGTTCTGGCTTCTGAAAGATGCTTTCCAAGGCATTTTGATGTTGTTGACAACCTGGTTCATAGTATTCACCAGGAGTGTGCAGGCTTGTGAGCTCAATGATATCAAGAGCTTTAGCTTCATGATGGACATTGCCTGTCATCCACTCAAGGACCCAAGTCTTCGGATCCCTATTGTAGCCTCGAATATGAAGAGTGGCATAGAATTGAAGCAGCAATTCTTCGTTCCAGTGCTCCTTGTCAGTGATGAACTGCAACAGACCAGCGTCTCAGAAACAGTCCAATGCTTCTTCGAGGCAGGGCAGACCAGCTATAGCTTCAGAGTCGAGGCACATATGTGGAAATATGCGCCCTTGATTGTATAGGACACAGGAATAGTAGCTGCGCTGCTGATAGCTCCAGAACCAATCTGAGGAAATGCGCGGTCTTGTATATGGGTTCTTGGAGCTGTTGAAGAAGGTATTATGTGCCACGAAGCCATTTGCATTGAAGACCCTAGGTGAAGTGGCAGTGCCTGGGAATCATGGAAGTCTTGGCTTGGGCTTTTGAACTTGAGGCCTGTGCTCGACGTGGTACTCAAATTGTGGACCAGCAGCAGGCGGAGGAGTCAGAATGGTCCATCGAACCATAACTGGCTGACCACGATCAAATGCCAGCTCCATTGTGTGAGGTCTTGGAGGGGGAACCGGGGCATTGGCATTGTCTTCATGGGCTTCAGGGGCCACATGTTCTTCAGGTACTTGGACCTCAGGTGCTGCAGCATTGACTTCAGGTGTTGCAGCATTTACTTCTGGTGCCTCATTGGCTTCTGGCGCCTCATTGGCTTCCGGCGTCGTATTGGCGTCAACCATGACAACGTCATTGGCGTTAGCAGTGATGTTGGTGGTTACTTCAGGGTTGTTAACCTCCACTTCAGAAGCTGGAGGGTCGGTCACATTCTCCTCAAGAACAACATCTTGGTGAGACGGGGGTGTAGCAACTCTTGAAACTCTTGGGGCTTCTTCTTCATCTTCTTCTTCATCGGCTGATGCAGCCGGAACATCTTCAGCCATTTTGGCTTCGGATTCAGACACGTGCATTGTGGGAGTGACTTGGGGCCTTGGTCCTTTGTGAAGCCTGCATAATGCGGGCGACGCTTGTGGAGATGGAGTGTGCTGGGCCACAAAGTCATCATCATCTTGCACTGTTGGGGTAGCTTGCGGTTGGGGAGAGCTTGGAGTGTCTTGTCTCTATGGGTGATCAGCCCACGATGCATCCTGAGCAGTTGGCGTCAGAGGACAACCAATGCTGATGAGTTCACTGTGCGTGAGCATAGGCGATGATACTAATTGGTGCTCGATCTGAGGAAGGACTCCATCATCTTCAACATTGTCATGGTGACCAATGTCTTCAGCAGCGGTGGGGTCAACTGCTGGAATGTCTTCAGCTTCAGGAGCCTCTGTGGAAGTAGGCTCATGAATTACCATCCGTCGTTCTTGATGCGAAGAGGCAGGACGAGCAACCGAGATGGGCTCAACAATAAGGGGCTCTGTGGGAGCAGCCCGGTCTTTCTTGGTTTTGCGCTTCTTCTTGGAGGGAGCAACATCAGAAGCTTCAGGATGTTTCCTCTTTCTGGCTTCAGCCTCGGCAGCCCTTGTCTTCTTTAATTCTGAAGCCACTGTGGGGACCTTAGGCTTCGAGCCTGTCATACTGGCTGGGAAGACAATGGGATGTGCTTCCTGCCTTGTTACTTTGGGTTCGGCCACAGCTGGCTTCTTCTTCTTCTTTGCAGCCATCCTGGGATCGATGCCAGGACGCCCAAGAGCCTTGTGCTTTTCAGCTTCATTGTAGGCTTGCATGCACGTGTCAGTCAGACTCTTCATGCGCTCACGAGAACCTTTAGCTTCTTCGTGTTTCTTGAGAAAGGCTTCCTTGAGCTCGTGCAGCATAATCTTGAAGTTCTTGACATCTTGCACGCTAAGCTTTGCCATGTGCTGCTTGAACTGAGCTTTCTCATAGTCGATCTTTTGCTTCGGTTCAACGATGCGCTGAGCTAGAGCTAGCTCAGAAGCAATGGCGCCAGTGAAAGAGACGCTGAGGCCAATTGGAAGTTGCAGATCGTCAAAGCTGAGATAGGGGGTTTCAAACCACTCATCAATGAAGTTGTGGATGATTGCCACGTCAAAGAGAGGCAAATCATTGAAGATTTCTGCTTCTTCCTTGCTCTTAATCAGTTGCTCAAGAGCGTCATCTGCAAGATCTTCATCACTGGACAGATCAATGGCGTCATTGCATAGAATAGCAGCAGCAGTCAGTTCTTGGCTGGTGGGTTGCAAGGGCATCTTCACTCTAGAGGGCTTGGAGATGCGTGACAAATCCTCAGACTGCACACTGTGTTCAGGAGGTGCAGTGGCCAGAGGCTTCGCCTGTAAGACCTTTGGTGCAGGAGCAGGCTTTGAAGCTTTAGGATTCTTCAGTTTCTTTGGCTTTGGCGGTGCAGGCGCTTCATCAGATTCAGCGTCATCTGCAGGCTCATCCACGGCTGTCCCTTGAACCATGATATGAGTGATGAGACCTTCCTGGTTGTAGAAGGGCCAACAAGATTGGGTTCAGCTTCGCGTGTGCCATCAGCACGAGGAGCAGAGGGGCCTGGATTGAAGTCTAAGCCTCGTGACTTCTTGTTCTCTTTGGCCGAGTTCCTGGCAAACTGAAGGTTGCGCTTGAACAGATTATCATCGCGGCACCACAGTAATGAAGATGGGTCTGCATCCGCGGGCTGCGGTCCACGGACCATGCAAGGATAGAAGCCTTGTTCAATGGCTTCAGCTCTGGACTTGGGTTGAAGATTTCTGTATAGAATGTCTCCCCATGGTCGTTTGATGGCATTCTTCTCAGCATACTCCTGGGTCACGAACCTGTACTTGAACCACTGTTTTGCCCAATATCTTCGAATCCATTGGATTCGAGTTTTTCGCTGATTGTAGTCCTCCTCTGGATCTGTCTTGTACAACTCATAGAGGTCAGGAGGCAAATCTCTTGAGGTGTTTCCACGACGCTGTCTGCCACCCTTTCTTGTAGGTTTCTTTGGTGCCATGAAGTTAAACTAAATGGCTTCAACACATTCAAAGGTTTCAAAGGCTTCCGCTTGCTGGTCAAACAGGAACTGGCTTCGGGAGAATTTATATGATGCTGTAAGAATTCTGAAAATGAATGCAGACTATGAGAACCAAGGGATTCTCCCACGGACATGTACCTGTGACAGCATTAAGGTGCGAGGGAAGGGGAAGAGGTCATATGCATTCTCAAAAGATTTTGAAGATAAATCAGTTTAGAAGACATTGACCTCATAGTGCGAAGACATTCACTCATAGATAGAGAGTTGGTTCTAGATTTGTACGAATCCACGAATAAGTACAAGTGAGGAATCTAACTACTTTGTGAAGCGTAAGTGAACATACTAGGCATATTATGAGATGCAGTACGAAATAGATCCAACTTGTGTGAACAGAAACTGCTTGTGGTAGAAAGTGATGAATCTATAGGATCAAAGGGGCCGTAAAAAGGAAGTTTTATTTACCACACGAAGAACTGCTAGACGGAGTGGGAGAGGAGGCCGAGCAATTCGATCGTCCGTTCCCTAACCTGGCGACGAAAGACACCTACGGCGACGGCGTAGAAGACGATGTCCGCGGCCGGCGTGAACACGGCGTCGGTGAGGTCGCGGCAGCTAAGCGCTTCGTCGCCAGCGTCATCGAGGGCTAGCGGTGGCGCTAGGGTTTGTGCGAGAGTGGAAGAAGGGATAATGACTGTGGGGAGGCGTGTATTTATAGGGATAGGGACGACACAGTGTTATTACACAGGTGCCCCTGGCGATTCACATCTGAAGGACACGTGGCTATCATGCAACATATCGGAGGTTGTTCCACGTTCCCACGCACGCCTGGATTGTCGGGTGGTCGTTCCCACTTCTCCGGGTTTCAGGTGAAGGAATTAGCATTGAAAACGGACTTAATGTTTGTCTCTGTATCTTCTGTTGACTGGGACGCAGAGAAGACATTCGACAGATTCAATAGAATGCATATGATTTGGACAGATAGAGTTTGAGATAGAAAGCATAGAGAGATTAGGGTCCGATCACATTCACTTAGTTCAAAAGATTCAACAAGGAAGACGTAGCTATAAGTGAATGCTGTAGAGGACAGAACACTAGTATGTATATATCAGAAGACAATCAAGTCAACATAGTGAAGATAATCATGAAGACAAGTTGAAAATGGAGACAAACCAAATGTGAAGACATAGCAAATGTAACGCCATGGGTAAAACACTTCAAACAGAAGAATTTGGTGGTGGCGTTACCCACCGTATAGGAAGTATTAGACCCAGACACGGCACACAATTATCGTGGCGTTCTGAAGTCAAAATTCCATGTTAATGTATTCACACTCAGAATGTAAGTCTTCATTGATTGAAGATATACTTTACTTCGTGTGTTGCACATCTAAGTCATCAACATGCATAAGTGTTAGGATGTGTGCCTGATCACAGGACATTTGAGGATTCCAAGATATTTAGCTCACACCGTAACTTGCAAAACCTCTTCTCATCCAAGGGCTTGGTGAAGATATCTGCCAATTGCTCTTCGGTGTTGACGTGTACGATGTCAATATCTTCCTTCACAACATGATCTCTGAGAAAGTGATGACGAATTTCAATGTGCTTTGTCTTTGGGTGTTGAACTGGGTTGGTGGCAATCTTGATGGCGCTTTCATTGTCGCAGTAGAGTGGCACTTGCTTCAGGTGAATGCCATAGTCTTTGAGTGTTTGCTTCATCCACAGAAGCTGAGCGCAGCAAGATCTAGCAGCAATGTATTCAGATTCAGCAGTGGAGAGAGATACACAGTTCTGCTTCGCCCAACATACAAGTGATCATCCCAGAAAATGACATGTGCCTAATGTAGACTTGCGATCCACCTTGTCACCAGCATAATCAGCATCCGAGAATCCAACTAGATCAAACTCTGAGCCCTTTGGATACCATAATCCTAGTGTTGGGGTGCGAGCCAAATATCTGAGAATTTGCTTCACAGCTAAGTGATGCGATTCCTTTGGTGCCGCTTGGAACCGGGAACACATGCAAACACTAAGCATGATATCTGGCCTAGATGCACATAAATAAAGCAACGAACCAATCATGGAGCGGTATACCTTTTGATCGAACTCTTTACCATTGTCGTCGGGACCCAGATGATGTTTGGCTGGCATTAGCGTCGTGTAGCCTTTGCAATCTTGCATTCCAAATTTCTTCAGGAAATCTTTGAGGTATTTCTCTTGAGATATAAAGATGTCATTGCGTTGCTGACGTATTTGAAGACCAAGGAAGAACTTCAGCTCACCCATCATGGACCTCTGATATTGCTCTTGCATCATATATCCAAACTCGTCAGTGTATTTCTGATTGGTGCAGCCGAAGATAATGTCATCCACATATCTTTGGCACAGAAATAGTTCACCATCATATGTCTTCGTGAAGAGAGTGGGGTCGAGGGAACCAGGTTTGAAGCCTTTGCTCTTCAGGAAGTCTTTGAGTGTGTCATACCAAGCCCTAGGGGCTTGTTTGAGGCCATACAGTGCCTTGTTGAGCTTGTACACCATGTCAGGATGTTTTGGATCTTCAAAGCCAGGCGGTTGTGCAACATACACTTCTTCGTCAATCTTGCAATTGAGAAAAGCACTCTTCACATCCATTTGATGCAGAAGAATGTTATGATGATTTGCATAGGCCAGCAGTATGCGTATGGCTTCAAGTCTAGCCACAGGAGCAAATGTCTCATCGAAGTCAATCCCTTCAACTTGAGTGTATCCTTGAGCAACGAGACGAGCTTTGTTTCTGACAACTTGACCATGCTCATCTTGCTTGTTGCGATATATCCATTTGGTGCCTATTATATTGTGCTTGCGAGGATCAGGACGCTTAACCAGTTCCCATACATTATTCAGCTCAAACTGTTGAAGCTCTTCATGCATAGCTTGAATCCATTCAGGTTCCATGAAGGCTTCAGCAACTTTCTTGGGTTCAGATATTGAGACAAATGCGAAGTGCCCACAGAAATTTGCTAGCTATGTTGCCCTTGAACGAGTGAGTGGACCTGGTGCATTGATGCTATCAATTATTCTCTCAATCTGTACTTCAATTGCAACACGAGGATGTACAGGACGAAGATTTTGCTCTTGCTGATCATTGTCATCGTTGGAAGGATTGTCTTCAGGCTGAGCATTGTCTTCAGGTTGATCATGTGCGGAGATGATAAGTTCCTCTTTAGGCTGAGCTTCAGAAGGTATGATTTCTCCAGTTCCCATAAGTTTGATTGATTCACTGGATGGAACTTCATCTAGCACATTTGGCAGGTGCTCTCTTTGCGAGCCGTTAGTCTCATCGAACCGCACATCCACAGTTCCAACCACTTTATAGTGAAAGAGGTTGAAGACTCTGTAGGAGTGCGAATCCTTTCCATATCCAAGCATAAAACCTTCATGTGCTTTTGGTGCAAATTTTGAAGTGTGATGTGGATCCTTGATCCAGCACCTGGCACCAAATACTCTGAAGTAACTGACATTTAGCTTCTTGCCAGTAAGGAGCTCATAGGATGTCTTGTTCAGAAGCTTGTGAAGATAAACACGGTTGATGATATGGCATGCAGTATCAATGGCTTCAGGCCAGAATTTTCTTGGAGTCTTGTATTCATCAAGCATCGTCCGAGCCATCTCAATAAGTGTTCTGTTCTTGTGTTCGACGACGCCATTCTGCTGTGGCGTGTACGGAGCTGAGAATTCATGTGTGATGCCCAAAGTATCAAGATATGTATCTAGCCCAGTGTTCTTGAATTCAGTGCCATTGTCACTTCTGATGTGCTTTATCTTGACGCCATAGTTGTTCATGGCTCGATTGGCGAAGCGTCTGAAGACATCCTGCACTTTAGTCTTGTAGAGGATTATATGCACCCAAGTATATCTTGAATAATCATCAACAATGACAAAGCCATAGAGACAAGCAGTAGTAGTAAGAGTTGAGTAATGAGTGGGACTGAAAAGGTCCATGTGGAGTAGTTCGAAGGGTTGAGTCGTTGTCATGATTGTCTTCGAGGGATGCTTGGCCCTCGTCATCTTTCCTGCTTCACAGGCACCGCATAAGTGATCCTTCTTGAACTTGACGCCCTCGATGCCTATGACATGCTTCTTTCTTGCAAGAGTGTGCAAGTTCCTCATGCCAGC